>NW_010391365.1:2025-34277 GCF_000710305.1 Buceros rhinoceros silvestris | reverse complement strand
GGGCGGGGAGCGGGGAGGGGAGGGTGGTGGTGTTTAAAAAAAGGCCCTTCATTATATGTGTGTGTGTGTGTATATATATATCAGTTTTATCCCCATTTTATAGTGGGAAGGCGGTATAGAGATTTTTGTTTTACAAAACACATCACTCGTGAACTAGCAGAATTCAGTTCATTACAAGAGAAAGACCCAGGGAAACTGAAGATTAATATATCTGGTTTATGATAGTTTAAACCAGTAGGACAGGTAGACTTGGTGACTTGCTGAGTCTGAGTAAAGTCCTCAAATTCCTTGCCATTGCCCACCTACCATATAGGGCAGGTAGATAAGAGGATGTAAGAACATGCAATTAAGTCTTAAGGAACACTTTTATAAAGTGGCAGGGGGGATTTCTGCATCTATCTGTTCTTTCTTATTTTTTTGAATTACAGAATCAAAGGAGAATTTGTGCATTATTTTCAATTTATTGCATGGTTTAATAGGGAATGTTTAAAGCAGCATGTTAAAATATTTGTATCTCAAAGTAAGTGTTGTCATGTCACTTAATTCCAACTGAGGCATCTTTTAACACAGTTGAACACTGGCCTTAATGCACTGAAAGTCTTGCAAAGAGAAGGACCCATCAGAACACTAAAGTATGTCACTTGCAGCAAGGGTCACTGATAGAGACCACCAAATTCCAAGCCAAGCTGTCTTGCCATGAGTTCATATCTGCAAAGCTTGAAAATTTTTATGACGGCAAATACATGTTGGCATAATTACTCCTCGGTTACTGTCTGTGAGTATTGATTTCCTGCTTTCTGAGAGCATCTGCAAATTCAGCTGGTGTTGAGGGGAACAGGAAATACTGACCATCACACTGACTGTGGCAGGGTGTATCATCTATTACTAGCATGGAACCTTTTCTCTGTGTGAAAGCTGCAGATCAGACCATTCAGAAAAGGTTCTCCAAAATATTTTCCCTTTACGTAGTTTTCCCCACTAACTCTGTAGTAACTTGCTGTCAGCTGGAAATGCTTGTACGCACTCAGAGGGATCTCCTTAGAAATGAAGGACACCATATAACTTAGCTGATGTGTACTTAGCTCTACAGGAAAAGGAAATTGGGAATATTTTAAAATTTCAACCTACAACCCACGGTTCTAAGGGATCAAAAAAATTTTTTTAAGAAAAAACCCCCAATTGTTCTGAGATAAAATTCACTGTATGGGAATTTACCTCATTACAACTAGGGTTGAAGGATACTGCTGCAGGATGTTTAAGGCTTTGTCTAGACAAGATAGTTAAGTTTAAGTTCAAACTTACTCTGTGTTTAGATGTTGATGCAGCTCTTAAATTAGCTTGGCAAAGCTCGATCCAGCAGAAAGTGTTGCCAAATAGATTAAAAATAGATTATATTAACTTGTAAAAATACATACGCAGCTAGTTGAATGCTGTTAAATCAGCTGTGAATCTGCTTTTTCTTGTGTAAGTAGAATCGTAGCGTTTTAATAAATGCCTTGGGATGGATTTTTTGTGGTTTATATAAAAGGAACTCGCCCCAAAAGTATATGGACATCCACAGCAATAACGTGCTTCTCTTCTGCCTCCAATGCTTTTAGCTTCCTCAAATCCAGAAGTTATCAAGATCAGTTCTGTGTTGGATATAGCACCTAAGGTGGAAGAATATTACAGCAAAGGTTATGTCGTAGGAGCTGTTCATCCTATTATACTACCAGTTGGACGTAGAAGGATTTTCCCTGCAAGTCACATGTACCGAGTGGTTCTTTCACGATTAAAATTAAGGTAACAGTGTAATAATTTGAATACATTGAGGCATTAATTATTTAAGCTGTTTGTAAGTGGAGTGTTCAATATGCATAATTTATTATCAACTCGAAATGAGCACCTCAGAGAATGAAGTAACTGTTCCTTGTCTAGAAAGGTGAGCAAGTTAGTAATGTTTTTTAATTAATGCTAAGCACACAATAGGCTACTGTTTACTTTGACTTAGTACATGTCCAAACAAAAAACTGAAGCTGCTTATCATAACTTTTGGGTAGATAGATTGTCGTTCACCCTTTTAATACATTTTTATAATAAAGTATCACGAACCTGCAGCAAATACATGGTTAAACAAAACACTGGGAGAGTAATAAGCTGCTTTAAATTATTTTGTATGTGTTTTTTCTTTTTCATTTTAAAAATTTTCATGTTTTCACTTTTCCCATAACAGCATTATTCATGGAAAATTACCTATAAAGTGTGAATTAGTTTGTCAGAGATAGTTTATTGTTCCTCCTTAATGAGAAGGAAATAATCATTCTGTGATTGGAGGCTGTACGAAGCTTGGTTTTAACACTGAGGGAGAGTCAAGAGTTGGGCTTTATGTTCCATCTTCATAATCTTGTTTATTGTTCCTGTTTTCACTGCATTGTAATCACCACATGATCATAAAGAAGCTGCGCTAAAATTTTGCCATTAGTTCCCTTCCATGCAAAGAAAACAACCTTTTGTTTCTACCTTGAGTAACTAGAAGAGTGGATTTCTTACTGCATTAAGAGCCGTCGTGCTTCCCCTTCTCTCCTGAGTCCTAGTGAGATGCACAAAGCTTCTTCTATTTTCTTTTGGGAGACTGGAAGAGTGAGTTGGACAATGCTCCTTGACACTCCTGTCGTGCCTCTGTAAAACATAGTTCATTCAAGGGAGCTTCTCAGATGCTTTTCTGAAGCCCAGTCCATGGTATTTGCTGCTCATACAACTTACCTTTATAAATCCAACTGCGAACAAGGTGAGCGGTGTGGATGTGGGGCATATGCTTGAGTAAGAAAAATGGAGTAGTAGCTCTCCGGAGCTGAGGCTTCTGAGAGCTGATGCTGCCAGCGTACAGCTCTTGCAGCTTGCCTTGTCCCTGTAGATGTGGGATCCTTGAGAAGTTGTGTTTGAACCTCTAGGCTCTTGAACAGGTGAAAGATGAGCCCCTGCAGCCTATGTGTGAAGCTGTTGGGTGCAGATTCTCAGTTTCCTGGTTGGTTGGTTTTCCTGTAGGCAAAAACACCTTCTCTGACTGTCTGGAAAGTGAACTTTTATATTTGAGTGCATCTCACTGTTTCATTTTAATGCAAAAGATTGTGTGAAGGAAACATCAAGTAAAATCCCATTATATCGTTCGTACACACCAAAATTGTTGCCTGAGTAATAATCTGGCTTCAAGTAAAACATGATGAATACTGCTCTTTAACGTTAAATGAAAGTTAAAGCTTGTCGGATTCTCAAATCTGAGTGATTTAGACATTCCCTTAGACATTGTTGCTGTATTGTATTTCCAGTATTTGCCTATGTTGCATTTCATACAATAGCTGCAACTCTGCATTAGTTACAAAAACTAAACAGCAGCACGTTAAGAGTGTAAAAGCACCATTTCTGTTCATAGTATGTTCTCTACAAAACTGAACCTGTTTTGGTTTTGCTACATTTATCACTTAAATTTGTATTTTTTGCATTATCAGAGGTTTTGGGGTTTACTTACTACAAAAGCAGAGCTGTTTGTCAATAAAGCTCAGTTTCCAGAAGATCTCTGTTAACAGTCTTCAGATCAAAGTCTCATTAAATATTAATATTCTTACCCTGTCGTTGTAGTACGCAGTACCTGCCCCTTGGTGTAAGAATCGGAACGAAATGCCAAAACCCAATGAGTTCTAAATAAAAGTATGGAGAAGCATTGTCAGGATTTCATTCGTAACTATTCCAGGAGAAAAGAATTCTATATGCAAGCACTTGCCCACGTTAGCGGCACACTGCTGACAAAGCCTGCTTTCTTCCTGTGTTCCAGCCAGAAGCAAGCAGCACCCAGAGGACAAAGGCACCCCAGGCTGGTGATTGAGGAATGTCCTTTAATGTGTGAAACACTGACAAATGAGGTAGTGAAGGAGCTGCTAGAAAAGGTAACCGAGGGGGTTTTCAAACTTCTCTTCAGATTTGTGTTTCTACCGCATGTGTAAGTTATGTTTAGAGGGTGATGTTTTGTGGTTGGTTTTTTTTTTTACTTTTGAGTTTTAACCTTAGTTTATTTTATAGATGCTACAAAGCCTTTCCTTGGTGCAAAAGGAGTAATTTTTCTTCAGTAGTGGCTTTTTCTCACTTAGGACTTAGTACTGAACCTGAAAAGCTTTGGGAGACTGGCCATTTATACCACAGAGAGCAGAATCAAACCAAAACTCTGTCAGTCTTTAAATATGTTTGTACGACAGCCTTTTCTGGAATTAAAACTTCAAGGTTTTTAAAAATATATTATGTTTTGGGTTAAGTGTAAGGTGTTCCTGATGAACACAAATATATTCCGTTTCTAAGAAAGATTCTTTCATTCTTTGACAGAAATACAAAACGCACAGTAACTGTATGAAATATTCACTTGGTACAGCTTTTGAAAATACCGTGTATTTAAAGAAAACTAAACTCCCACTGGAATGCAAGCTGCAGCTGTAGTTCTTCTTGTGTTGTAACTTCCTCTGTGAAATTGAAGACTTGACGAAACAGGAAACCATTGTTATTACAAGAGTCAGAGTGATGTCTTCTATGTTAGTCGCCAAGGAAAGTAGTAGAGGAAGAAGCATGTTGTAAATCTTTAATCTTTAAAATTATCACAGAGCTTTCTGACACTTCTAAATGCCTCGTTTCAAAGTTTTCAGGTGTTTCACAGTTAAAACGGGATTCCATTACCCGTTTGTACTATAAGTGTGTTGCCAGGTTGGTTGCATACTGTGCCAGACAAACATTTAAAGGATAAATATGCTTGAAATTAGCAGTGATTCGGTCTCGCAAGCCAATCTGGTACAGAAGTACCGTCAGCTATTTTGACCATTATTCACTCTGATTAATAGTTGATTTGAGTTAACTGGGTAGAGGTCCTTCCCTCTCTGCCCTCACTTAATCCAGTACTTCCCAGGGGACTTCTTCTTTCTGAGCTGGGCTTTCTGTTATTTTCCTGGAAAGACTTTATTTCCCAGGGCAACTAGTAGCACAAGGTGGCAGTGGGATCACCTTCCTAAATGGCAACACTCCTTATCCTTCTTGCCCTCTCCCTGAGAACAGACACTTTGCACAAGTGGCGCATATTATACTGTTGTATTTTGACACTTCAGTACAGAGAGAAAGACCTGCCACTGGGTGAAAGCAGAGTTAAGGGGAGTTTAATTTGCTTCTAGCTTCCTTCTTCCTCTGCTTCTTCACTATCCTCAGTAGTAATGAGGCTGAGTAGCCTCTAAGGGAATCTGGGGATAATGAATCATGACACATGACAAACAGATATTTCTGTTGTATTAGTGGGTGTATTAGTAATTTCAGTGTGACTGAGTATCACGTGTTTAGAGAAACAGTACTCTTTACTGCACCAGTATACCGCTTATCACAGTGACACAGCAAGTAAAACACTTGGGATTTGCTCTAAACGAAGGACTTCGGATGAAGTCAGTAGCAGTGTGAGCCACCTTTCTTGGCCCAAGTCCAGAGACGTGCTGGAAGACTTCCATTTTCTTGGAAACATGGGCAGAATACAAAGACAAGCCACCCTTCTCGAGTACAGGGTTGTGTCTTTATGTCCCTGAAGATCAGCAGTTTAGTTAAACAGAACAGTATGTAGAAGGGGGTTGGGTTTTTTTTTTTTTAAAGTTACATGCAATTCTAAAATCACCTTGCAGTTAAATTTCTGTTGTAAATACAGGTTAACGGAGCTGCTAAAAGAGGAAAGAAGTTCGTGGGATTTGTAACACAACATTTTCCTCAACCTAAAGCCTGTAATGGAGCAAGTGCAGGTGGAAGTGCAGACCTGGAATCAACTCTGGGCAGAAGAAACAGAGAATGCAGAAGGAAGAATTCGGATGAAAATTTTAAAAACTGGAATGAAGGGACACTGAGTGGTCACTCATCCGAGAGTGGGATGGAGGAGGAGATGCAAGGAGAAAGCAGTCTGTTACCAGATTTCCAATTTGGCAAAGAAGTTGGCCCCGATAAAGCACAAAAAGGAGATGGTAATACACACTGCTGGTTTATTGCAGAAATAAGATATTGAGCTGTTGTTTCAAAAAGGTGTTTGGAAAAAAATAACGGAACTGCATGTTCTGTTGCATCAAATACTGATTTTGGAAGCTACATTTTCCTTAAATGCATACGTATTTTTTTAGAAGTTGTCAGTTGAAGAAACAGAAATATTTACCTTGTGCTCTATGTATGTGTGAACTGTGGTAATATACTAAAATGACATTTTAGTTTTCTTATAGAATGTTATAAACATTCTGTGAAAAATCTTGTTTGCAATTTAAAGAAAAGGGAGAAAAAACCCAAGCAACTCCCCAAAACTGCCAACAATGTAGTTGTGACTTTAAATATTTAATATGTGTATAACAAATATGTGGCAGTAAATCTTTCCTTTTAGAGGGATGCAATTGTTTTAAAAACTGTTCCTAAACACACGTAGTTGTCACTTATTCTTAGTATTAAAACATAACACACTCTTGGAAATCCATTCTTGCTTATGATTCCAGTTTTAACTCTTCCAAAACTGCCCACAAAGAGATCCCCTTCCAGCTAGAGCTGTAACTTTACGTGCTTTTCTACCCAATGTACGTAACGAACAGCAAACTAACCCGTTCATAATGGATTGTCTCTAGTTAACGTGCCTTCGAGAAGCATCGTGAGAAAGATAATTTCAATTAATGCATTGACCATGGAATCATGAGGGTATAATTGTACAAAATGAATTTACACAGAAGAAAAATAAGCAGAAAAAGTTGTATAGGAAGGAAAAGCGTCACTGAAAAATGTTAGTGCTGTGGTGGAAAACTTGATTGCAGAAGAATCTGAGATACTTGGTGTAGTGTGTGAGAGAGATGGCCTGACACGATGACTTCTGATACTGAAGCAGTAAGATGTCCTCACTTGCTAGAAGAAAAGGTGGAAAGGAGGAAGTAATTTAAAGCCTGAAAAATAATGCAGGACGGTGTTGTGTAGGAAGGAGGCAGCATGAAACCACCATGACAGATGGCGTTTTGACATCATAGTGTCTTCCCTGCTGCACCAGATACGTTGTTTTAATTGTTCTCCAAAGCGATCTTTGCAATTAGGAGTTAAGCATCCTCTCCAGTTTGTAGACTGTAGGGATGATGACTCCAAGCACTGAAATAATCAGGGTCCCTCTTATTTGTAACACTTGAATTAAAGATGTTCTTGTATAACTGAGCCTTAATGTCCTGATCTGTTAAAGCTTAACTCTTTCCTTACAGCTTGTAATAGGGGGTTTGCTCTGTGTAGCAGAATAGAAAAACTGTGTCTGAGTTCTAGATTTGGGGGTCATAAAGTACGAGTTTTGTCTGTAAATACACCGCCTGCAGAGGCAAATTTCTGATACACATGAGCAATTGAGTACTTGTATTGGGAAACTTCATTATTTTTTTTCTGAAGAACAGACATGAAAGTGATCTCAGTTTAGGTCATGGGAAAGGAAATGAAGGTTTGTCAGGATAAACACGTGTATGCTAATACAGCCAACTGTGTAGGTAATAAAATAAAACTGCGTAGAAAGGAGAGTCATGTCCTACTGATAGAGTTCAAAATTTTGTCCTGAATTTACTCCACCTTATTCCAGGCATCTGTAAAAAGGCGTGTGTGGATATGCAAGTTTTGTACGCTTAACTCACTCATCGGTCATTGTGGCAGAAACCCCAGTAGGCAACGAATTATACCAGTACTTAAGTAATCTTCAGAAAATAATGGGTAAAAATCAATACTGTACAAGCATTCCTAGTACTCAAAAATTTAGAAAATTACCTTTAATCTTCAGTTAATAGTGATTTCAAATACTTGTAATCAGAAGTTCCATGAGTAGCAGAGATGAAACCTGTTTCCCCCGGGCTCAAGCTGAATATGTTCGCATGAGGAAACAATTCTTAAAACTGTTGCTTAGAATTAGAAAATCGCATTGAAATAAGATATTAGTAACAGTTTTAGCTTGGGGTGTTGTCTTCTAGAGGTTCATTTTTCTTCCTTTTACTTTTCTTAGACAAGCTATATACAATCTTCAACGTTTTTGATGATGATTCTACCTGCTGGACCTATCACGAGGGTGTTTTGTCTATGAAAGTAACAAGAAAGGGGCCAGTTATTAGTACACTGGAAGCAGACTGGCTAGAATTAACCACGTTTTATTACAAACAAGGATTGTCTTTAATCGATTCTTTTGTACACTGGGAGACATCTAAAGGTGAGTACTGCCCCAGAGTATCATGAAACTCTTGCTTGTTTATGTAGCACTACATCATTTGCAAGAAGTAGATAATGTTTTGCTTGTTGGTGTGAAGGTCAGTATGTAACATGTTCACATAGTCATTGTAAATTTGTAGAATCTGATATCTGAAAAGGGAATAACTTGTTTTCTGGGCAGTTATAGCTCTGAATAATTGAAATTCCTGCTTTGTTTTATCAAATGGAGGATTTCCAAAGCAGCAAAGTAGTGTAGCATTATAATGAAAGAAAGCTTTTGTGCTAGTTTTTTTTTCTTTGTTTATTTTTTTTTTTTTTTAAAGGAAAAGATAATGGGAAGAAAATCATTAGATACCTGTTTCCCTGATGTTCACATTCTGCTGCTCACTCTAGATACTGTGCTGCACTCTGAATCTTTTTAATGAGACACAACAGTACCTTGAGTTCTCATTGTTCAGTGCTTCCTACTTCCTCCAGCTCTTTGCTGGACTTAAATTCTTTCCAAAACAGCCAATTGCATTAAAGTTCGAGTGTTGATCTGAAGTTTCAGGATGTTTCTGCAGGTCGTTCTGGTCAGATGTGGAAACATGCAGAAAGTATAGAAATCTGGTTTGTCCTTGCCCTCAGCTGTAGGCAGATCTTCCAGGACCTTTTCACATAGCTGGGAGGCATCTTCCCTGGTCCTTCCTGTGTCCTGTGCTTTGCAGCAGGGATCTGCCAGCTCAGTTAATGCTCAGATTGTTACAGTGGTAGATCTTAGGGCTACAGGATTTTTCAACTTTTTCCCTTCATTCTGCCAGTTTGAGATCAATGTCGGGTTCTTGTCTGGGGAGATCCCACTAGCTCTTTTGCAGTTCCCAGCCTTTGTCCTCCTATGAACAGACAGAAGCCTGTGGCTGAAGTATTTTGAACTCTAAAACTCTCTTGTTGGTAAAATATGCCATTAAGAGATTCATTTCCATTTGAACTGACTTTGTCTGAAAGCCAGAAATTAGAAGTGTTGCAAAAACCAGCATGTAGCCACTGTTGTGTAATTACTTGAAAATAATGTGAAGAAAGTGGTAGCAATCTAGTGTAAGGGCAACAGACCAAGAGAGTCTGATGGAACAAATTGTTCCAGAATTTATTAGTTATTGTAATAAATGGTGTATGATAGCAAATTCAGAATTTATACTTCCGGTTGGATTTGTTCTTGTCTTGCGTGTAGTAAGTGAAGTTGGTGTTCAGTTAGAATTGCTTGTGGTAGTTC
This sequence comes from Buceros rhinoceros silvestris, assembly GCF_000710305.1. Classification (NCBI taxonomy): domain Eukaryota; kingdom Metazoa; phylum Chordata; class Aves; order Bucerotiformes; family Bucerotidae; genus Buceros; species Buceros rhinoceros. The sequence goes on along the minus strand of NW_010391365.1, from coordinate 24,799 downwards.
AGTGTAAGCAAGCAAAACTCAGGGCTGCAGTGGAGAAGAGTCTTTTAAAAAGCTTGAAAATGTTTGAGACCTTAAATTTTTGCAATACTCAGGCTGATTATCAAGTGCGTTAGTTTATTGATGTATGCAGGTGACTTTCACAGGTGATTTTACATCTGCTTACTACATGAATTGGACAAGGAGGATAGAATTACTGGGGGTTTGAGTAGTCTCTGTTCTTACTATGTGCCTGATTTAAAGCGTTTTCTGGTATGCTGATAAAATAATACACATTCGGCATCCCCTTTGCAAGGCCTGCTTTAGTGAAGGGCTTAAATTAAAAAAAGAAGTTTAAAACATAAAGTGTTTGGAAGTCAGATGATGTGGATTTGTCAAAAAACAAACCCTGAAAATAATGAGAATTCTCTTAATTGTTCTCAGTACTTTAGTTTTGAGTGTGCATTACTGAATTTCTGAAGCTCTGCAGTAGATCTAGTGATTGTCAGGGGAACTCAAAAGCATCAACATCGCTATATTTACCTCAGATGGAATTTGGTAGCTAGTTCCCCTCCAGCTGCGTGTTTTCTGCACATATACGGTCTAGTGGTGCAGTTTGGTCATCTTTTTTTGCTCGTAAATTATAATTCCTATCTATTGAAGTCAGTAAAAGAAAAAAGTTTCCTTCGAGGGGAGAGAGATGAGAAATCAGGCTCTTAGTTTTCAATACAGGTTTTTATAGAGCTAGAAAATAACTCTCTGGAGATAAGTTACAAATTACTGCGGGGCGGGTTTGGCAGCTGCTGAAATTAATCTTTGCAGCTGTTGTCCAACAACAGTTTTACAGCCTTCCCGTTTCCAGTGTCTGCTCTTCTCTGTCAATAACTATCTGATCTTTACTACCCAGGTTATGACTTAGGGATTTCATGCTGCCTCTTTGCAGCAGTTGGTGCTTCTGCTTCAGCCCCGCTTGACTGATATGTCAGTGTTTCACTTCTGTTCATGGGTGGGACACTGCCGAGCCAGTCTGGATCTAGTCAGACTAGTAAGACATAGCTTACTATGTGGACGGAATCTGCAGCTGATCAAGTGTCTGTAGCCACAGTGAGAATTTAATTTAGCTGCTGAGGTCTTGAGTGAAAAATGCTTGTTCTTGAGGTGAATGCTGAAGAGTTTATAACCAGGTAAAAGCTGGGCACCCAGCAGAGGTAAAGCTAAAATGCTTTTGGGAGGAGAAAAAGTATTTAAGTGCTTGCACTCATTACTAGAATTACTTCTTGTATGTCTGCCTGTACACCCATTGTCATCTTTACCTCACTTTTATTCCTTTTTTGAGATTGTGAGGTGTCTTTAGCAGTAGCTATCCTTAATACATCTTTAGTGAAATGAGCAAATGAGTTGTTTTAATAAAAAAAGTTTAAAAAGGCTTCCCAGTGGCTCTTAGGAGAAGCAAAACCAGAAAATGAACCCGTATTTGATGCACAGCTTTAGTTTGGGCCAACCGGATACTGTCAGGCTTTCACAAGTGAGTCAGGGAGTTGTGCTCTGAAACTTCCTTCCCATCAGGAATCTTACTACAATTACTTGAGTTGCAGGCTCTTCCTATGGCCACTTATGCATTTACTTAAGTAGCAGTAGCTGGGCTTTGTGCTTCATGCTTCATTTATCTTTGTGCTGTCTCCCACCACAGCAGAAGCCATGCTTACTGTCAGGCATGCAATATCGAATAAAGAGAGTTTGCGCCCATCTGTTGCCCTCCAGGAAACTGGAATTCAATTTGAGCATGCAAGTGACGAATGCTTTTGAGAAAATGAAATGGTTCGTATTTGTATAGGAAAAGGGAGGTTGAGTAGTAAGTTGACTTTCATTCATCAAGTTGTAGCTAGATGTAGAAAGAAACCACAAATTTGTGTTGTCTGCTGTCTCAGTTCATTTTCTTTGAGGCCTATTCAGAGAGGAAAAACCAAGCCCGTGTGTACATACCAGTTAAGATATCCACCGAAAATGATATTTCAGTTTATATTTGTCTTTATGTTCACAGGTGACTATGTGCCCAAATCTTTAGAAGGAGTATTTATTTATGAAGAAGAAGGTGCTGGGGTTCCAGGTTCTAACAGGAAAGGAAATGATGCGATAGTTGTTGAACAATGGACAGTCATTGAGGTAAATCCACGATTAGTTAGCAATGCTATTTCCTACTTAGATTCTTCTGTGTTTTTTCCTTGGAATGCTTGTACCAGTGTTTGATAAACATTCCGGATGATTTCTTGAAGCTACCCACATAAGCATTTTAATATTATTATTGCTATGGATTAATGACGTCTGAAAGTAACTCTTGTTGTGGGAAGCTTCTAATTTAGATGTGAAGTATTCAGGTTGTTACATCAAGACACCTGGTACAGTGTTTAAAAAGTTTTAGGCATTAATTTAGCAACCCATCAAGTTTAAGAAGTGAGAGATTCTTTGGATGTCTTGCCAAATTGGGACTCCTATCTAAAGTTAGTATGTTTTGTAGTCTTGAACTTTTTGAATTATTCTCATTGCAAATAGTGAATCTCCACCAAACAACACAGTTTGATGTAATCTTGAAAGATTCTCTCTTTATGAAGGGGAGGAGAGTCACTGTAATTTGTGTAGAAATGCAAATAAAACCTGTGCAGAGTCTCTTTACTACTTTTTATAATTATTAATGTAGGGATGTGAAATTAAAACAGATTATGGACCTTTATTGCACACGCTGGCTGAGTTTGGATGGCTCCTGACCTGTGTCCTGCCTACACCTATTGTACGACATGACAGGTACCCAAACAATGGATTACAGCATTTTTGGGGTATACATCTCAGAATTCTCAAGTGATTACTTGCGTACTTAGAACTGCGTGTAAAACTTGAGATGTAAGTAGTGTTATGGTGGAACCTTTTTTACCGCATTGTTCTAGGACTGCTGACTTCAGTGAGTTTCAAACTAGACTAGTAATCCAAAACTTAAAATTCCTTGTTTAGAAGTAAACATTAAAGAATTTATTTAGCTTTTCATCACTGACCCAGCCCCTGGCAACAGGTTTACTCATATGCTTCAAGTTTAAACAAGTGTTGAAATGTGTCACTAATTTGGGACTTGGGTGACTGACTGGTTTAGTCTCTGTAAGAAGTCATGTTGTCACAAGACAGTCATGCAGTATTTATTGCAAATTAGGGAGGAGAATGTGCTAATCCAGCAAGTTATTGAGCTGTTTCTCTTGCGCTTTAATGCAGATATTAGGGTTCGTTTCAAATATAGCACCAAACTACTGGATTTCAGTTCTCTTACTGTAATATTTATTTAGATTACTTGAGGAAGTTTTACATGAGATATAGAGCATCCCGGTCTACTACTTAAAGTTCCAGGTTTTCTTTCTTTTTTTTTTTTTCCAACCAAAAAAAATACTGTGCTTTTCCTCATGGGATCAAGCTAAAAAATGGAAAATGAAACACTGTGTTAAGCACACACCTCTTTTATCACTTTTTTTTTTTTAATTGGCCTCCTGTGAAAATAAGATTTCTGAGATTTGGAAACAAACAGACATCCTGAGGCATGACTTGGGTCTCGTTAATGACAACGGGAGTGGGTGACTTGAGTAATCTTTGGATCCAGACCTCACTGCGTTAAATGAAGTCATCATGAAAAAGAATGTGAATGAAATGCTCTAAGAAACCTGTTCCAAGAAAGTGGAATTTTGTTCAAGTGATTTGACATAGTTAAATCATCTCACCCATGTGAGAAGGAGGTTTTTCTGGTCAGGAAACAGGTGTTGGGATGTTTTTTGGATGTGGGGGTTTCTTTTAATAGTTGATTTTAACCAACTGGTTGAAGGCAAAGACGGAAGTAGTTGTGGTAAAACAATATGGCATGTTCTCTTTTTTTTTTTTTTTTTTTTCTTATTTAAGGGTCTCTGTATGCTTTGTTTTCTTCTGAAATTTATGAAATGCTGATGCTGCAAAGCTCCTGCTCCAGGGAGAAGCAGTTTTCAGAGCATGAAACAAAATTAATGTTCTTTAATTCATTTCTTCAAGCTAAAGTTTGTAGTTGATAAGTCACGTTTTGTGTGCCTGCAGTATATATCATATACAGCTATTAAATTTTCTTGGGGGAAAATTAAAAAGGCCTGTGAACAAGAATTCCTAATTAGGAATTAAGAATTCTGAATCATCCATAAAAGAATGTGTTTCTGTCCTGACAGGCTAAGGAGTGATTGATAAATACTATTTTTAGGTATTCATGTTGGTATTTAGAGAGGAGAAGAAATTCCTGGATGGTTACGATGTGTCCGATATGAAAGATGGCCATTACTGTGGTGGAGGGTTATCCTAGGAATGCAAGTTAAACGTCTCAGTAAAGAAGGACACGCTATGCTGCTGAACAGCTGGTCTTTTCCCAGACTGGTAACTCTGACCTCAAAACCCAGCCTGAATATTAACAGCCTTCAGAAAAAAACCAAAATGAGCAACAGCTTGGGATGATCCAGCAAAGTCGTGTTTTGATATTAATTTTTAGAAAAGAATTTGTGTAATGTATATAAAGAAAATCTTATCTAAGAAGGAAATGTTAGCAGGGCAGCCTGCTCCCCATTTTTATTCAGTGTTTTGCTCTATTCTGTGTTTCTCTTCTCCCAATTTATTGCAAAACTTGCCCTCATCTCGGATCTTCTGTGATCTGTTCCTAACCATCTTCCCAGAGTGGGGATAACAGCTTCTGGGGTGTAACAGGATTGTCAGGCACTGAAATGTTTGGGTTTTGTTTGGGTTTTTTTTACCGAAGAAGTAGACCAAAAAAGAACCCAAGATCCACAGTAACATTAGTGACCTGAATGGTCCCCTGCATTATATTCACCCTTTACTAGGTAAATTTCTTCGGGACAAAAATTTGATAGTAATTATGCCAAGTTCAGAAGCTATATAGCAAGGATAAAATTAATAGTCCTTTTAGGATGTAAACCTAGTGAGTGGGGGAAAAAAAATCTAAGATACTTTGCTGGTAACATAGTGCTACTGCAGTTACTAATATGATATTATCTTGAGTTTGTAGAAGTTCTTACATGTTTGTGGTGTAAATATAGAATTATTTATAAGGATTTAAAGTTTTTCAGATCCTTTAAGCCAGGAGACTTTTTGTCCCAGGCTGGTGTCTGTCCCCTAACTGCAAGCCCAGGTGCTGTGCTGTTCCAAAGTAGTGCAAAATGTTATTTTGGGAAATGCAAAAAAACCTGAATGGGTTAAAAGAATTTATTATCTTGGTAACAAAAAGAGTCTGTGTTGCTCTTCTTCCCTCTTCAAAGGAGAGACAGGAAAAGGCTTCATCAGCCTTACCCTGCAGTGACCTTTATTACCCCTCGCTGATTGCTGTAGCCACTCAAAATGGGCAAGGCAGAGCATCTACGAGTTCCACAAAGCAGGCAGGCAAACGCAGTGCAGAAACGCTGAGTTTGTGGTTATTAATTTATTATGACAAACAGCTTAATCCAAGTTTTCAAAATGCCCCCACTTAGGAGGCAAAGAGGGGGTGTGGAAATGTGAGGGAAGCTGTGGACTGGCTTGCTGTAAGCACTTGTGCTCATTGAAATTCTGTGGAAATCCCACTGTCATTGAGTTCTTTGTGAATTAAGCTCATAGCCGCATTGTCGTGTGCGGCATTTTAATAAGGTCAGACTTAGAAAATTGTTAATTTACTTATTGTCTGCTCACCGTTGTGTCCTTTCTCTGTTCTAGCAGAATTTGTACAAGCTGTAGCTGAATGTTTGGGTTTTTTCTTTTCTCTGAAGGATGCAGACACTGTTACAAAATAAGCTGTAGGCACTTCCCCATGCCAGGGACTGTTCTGAGCCTTCTCACTCGGAAGAGAGATTTCCCAGTTGATGGTATCAAAACAGACACAACTGAGGCAGGGAGAGATACCTGGCCAAGAGGAATAAGGTCACAGGTTGATTTCCTTGTCACAACATAAAATTGTAAGACATTTTCTTTTGATGAGCGCATATAGTGAGGCAGGAACTCTCAGAGCAGGCAACTTTGTTAAGGGAACTAATGAGTTCGTTCTCCTGCCTTGGTTTTCTGCACAAGCTGGTGTTTGAGACAGTTCTCTGCTCTCATCCAAGGAAGAATTATTCCATGACCTGAGTTCAGCTGGACTGAAAGGGAAGATTGTGAACGGCCAAACATCATGAAACTATCACCTCTGTCTCTTGATCAGCTTAGTATGCTGGGAACATGCTGGGGTTTATACTTTCTCAGCACTTACTTCCAGAAGCTCTACTGGGGCAGGCTGTTAACAAGCTCTTCCCTATCACATAAGAACGGTTTTAATCCCTGATTTTTCTTGTAACAAGTCTCTAATGTTAAATACAAATTAATTCCATCAGTCCCAGCCCTGGCACGAAACACAAATCAGTTCTCTCAACTTTATGTGGCTGTTAAGATTGTGACACACCCATATTGAAGTACATGCTGACATGGTTTTAGTAGTTCTTTCCATATTGTTATGCATAACAATACTGTTTCCCAAGTTTCATACCATAAAGTACGGGGATATCTGAAGCTTTGGATCAACTGAGATTGGGCCTCTTTGTTGTGTTAATAGGTAACACAACAGATAGTATAGTAGGTAGTAATATGTTGCTGTGTATTTGACACAGCAGTGAAGATTAGGTGAAAGAAAGACTCTGAGGTTTACTTTAGACGTTAGGGTGCAGACTTTGATTAAAAGTAGGAGCTCTGGTACTGAAACTTTCAAGAGCAGGCATATTAAATAACTAATCAAAGTAATATTGATTTTCTTCTATGCATATTTCCACGTACAACACCTGAACCCAGCTCTATACTTTTTTCTGGTGTGATTACACAACTGTTCAGGAATTAATAAAACAGTTTGATGCTTGCTAGTCTGTCCTCTTTGCACTCATGGACTTGCATACACACAACTTACAACTGACTCTAAAAGGAATGAATGTGCTACAGTATCTATTATTGTCTTCAAAATTTCTTTTACTTTTTAGTGAAGGAAATCTGGCCACAAAGCAAGTCATTTTTCTTCAGAGACCTGTGATGTGGAATTCTGCTGTCCAGACACCAGAGGTGAGTAACAAGTTTATGGTATTAATACTTCATGTAATGGTTAGGTACAGAAACAAACCAGACTTCAAAATTAATGGGGGAAAAAGTGGCAGAAGAGGGTTTCACTTGAAACAAGTTAAAGGGCTTTTGCAGCTGAACTTGTGTTACTGTTTTTCTCAGCCATATGCCTCTTAAATTAAGCCTCAGAGAAAAGCTTAAGCATGCTAGAAGCCTGTTCTGTGCTAAGAAATTACTGTGTCTGAGGTGGACAAGGTTGGCTATGCTGTAGTGTTTCATTAGAAGTTTTCAGGAAGCCTTAAATGTTCTAATTAAAATCCTGGATCTGTTGCACATGAAAAAGACAATGTTTATTTTGACCTCCAAAACGTCTACCTTCACACTTGCAGAAGAATACAAGTGTCAGGCTGTGCAAGGGGCGCTGTCATCAGGAGGTTAACAGGGTAAGGGGGTGTTAGCTGTTGCTGCATGAAAATGTGTGACAGAAATAGAGGATTTAAAATGCCTGCAGCTGGACCTCGGCGGTGTCTTGTCCCTTTCGAGTGAGGCTCCTATAACAGTGGTTGTATGAAAGTGCTTTGACAATTAAGTAACTGGCAGTCAAGGTCACAGCAGTTAGTGCAGCTGTATAGCGCTGTAGTAAATCCAGCTGTGGCCAGAGGAGGATGCATGAACTACTGCTGGGCTCTTTTTTGCCAAGCCTTTCAGTGTTCCGTGATGGATTTTAGTTGTTGTTATTTCTATTTTTCAATGGCCATTCAACCTTTCTCTAATCAGCATGGCTTTCCTGAGGTAGTCTTAAGTACCTGTGAAACCTGTGGACATTCTCACTCCTGTCTAGCACCAGAGCAGGAACTTTACAGACTTTGTCATTTGTGGTATTATATACTCTTATCTAGTCTCTTCTTTCTCCATCTGTATATATGGTTCCATGAGTCTCTAAATTTCTTGCATTCATATTTATCTTCCTAGGTCTTTTTAACCCTCTATCCAGGCTGTTCCCATCATCTGTATCTTTCTCTGCTTAGTGTTTCTAAAACACACTCTCCCCTTTTTTTTGTTCTTCCCCAGGCTTTTGCTTACCTTCAGCCTAACTTCCTTCTCACTGTGTCCCCTGGTACTTACTACTTCCATGCCTGGAAGAACTGCATTCAACATGCACTTGAACTAAAGTCCTATTTTTGTCTGTACTGCCATCTCAATTCTGGGCTAGTTCTTGTATGCTATCTAGAATTTATTTCTTCATTTACAAAATCTGAGCTTCGCTTTTTTCTCGTCAGTCTTCTGTATAACATCCCTTGCCATTGACTTAATCCCCACTTCCATTCATACCCTTCTCTAAACTCTGCCAGTTCCTCGTGCAATTTTTTCCTTTCAGTTCCTTCTGTGTACTAAACATCTTCAGCCTGTAGCTCTTAAAGCTCCTGACCCCTGCTCTCATCCTGACTTTGTTGTGTTTACATTCTTTCCTAATACATTTCTGAAAGTATGTTTTGGAACATAGTTTTGATATCAGTACTGTAAATGTACAAAATGTTTTAATGTCAGCCATTATCAAATACTGTCATACTTTTCCTGATAACTCCCTAGTGGTTTCTAATACTCTGTATGAAGGCACGGGCTCTGATAGGAATACTCCTTCCCGGGTAAGGCATGTTATTTCTAACTACAAACATCTTTTAAAAGGCAGCATCACAACACGACTCAAGTTAGAATGGTGAAGACTGGAATTTGCCAAGAGATGCAATACAAACCAGTTCTGTAAAAACATTCAGTGTGAGGAACTGATGAGTCTTTGAAACGTGGTTTAAATTAAAAATAGGAAGCATTATGCTCATAGTTTAAATTCTCTGACCCAGTTGTGATGTGGTCAGCAGATTTGGTTCATACTAATAAAATGGAGTGTTTTGTAGCTATTATTTTACTCGGTTGTAACAGGAAGCATTTGACTCCAGTATTAACGTATTGGAAGTAAACAAGAAATAGCTGATTTGTAGCCGTTTACCGTGTTTAAAATCCACAGAAACTTAGTATCCAAATATGCTCTTTAAGTACCAAGGAATGTTTTACTTCTCCACCAGGAAATTTCAGTACACTGAGGTCATTTTAGCATGGGATAAATAGGTAGTTCAGGCTGGAGTGAAGCGTTTAGCAGACTAACATTTTCCTTCTGTTTTTCCAATTGTTTTCCCTCTAAACTTTAATCTCCTTTATTTCATTGCTTTTTTGCAAAATGTCTGAATTGGCAAACAGCCTATTACCTTCATTGCAATCTAAATCTGTAGATCTGTTAGCAATACCAAACTAGAATAGAATGTCATGCTCACCTTGCATTGAGTAGTGAGGTTTTAGGTGCAAAACAAGCTACTGAAATGTGAAAGCATTAACTTTTGCTCTAGAAACTTTAATACATATATTTTAAAACATCCCCCAGGTGTTGATGTACAGCTGTACTGATAAAGTTGTAAGAATTGAGGGGAAAACCTCTATCACCTGGTCTCTTATTCCCTCCTCTCTTCTGAGGAGGGTTTATCTTATGTCCCTCCAGCTCATCCCTCTGCCTTCTTGTGTGTTGGTGGGACAATGCATTATGACCCGGTCTGTGGTTTATGTAATGGTTCAGTGGCCTCCTGGATTAGAAAGGCTGTGCTGTCTCAGTGGGGGTTTTGTTTATCATACACTTTTGCTTTTCTAAGAAAATAGTTCAGAGGCGGAGATCCAAGATTGAACCACGCACTGCTTGAGGGTTTTCTGCTTTTTATCTTTTTTCCTTTGTTTCCCTTAGGCAGACTTCTCCATCCTCTTCCTGTGGCATCCAGGCAAAACTTGTTTCCTCCTGTTTCTCCTGAGGCAACACTATTTCCCTTTAGTCTAATTTCCCAACGTCTCCTGTAACAGCTTCCCTGAATGTGTTTCCTTTAGCCACAAGGGCCATTGTTTTTACTGCTTCAAAAGGTTTGAGAAAAAAACTTAGCAATCTATAGAAAGGGGCACAGAACTTGCTTGTGCTGACAGCAAGACTGTTGCTAAAACGATGCTAAATGCTCCATTTATTGGTAATGCCTTGGGACTCTCGGCATAGTCTGAGGGGTCTATTGTTTGCGTAAATCACAATCTGCCTACTTCTCTTTTTGATGTTGGCAGCCGTCGCTTCAACAAGAAGCATGTCAGGAGATCGCAGTGCTAATGTCAGACTTCTTTTATAGTGAGTTCTTCCTGTGCAGTGTCTCTTCAGACCCCCCCTCAGATGGCTGTGCAGGACAGCTGGTGACTCCTATCTGCCTAGATCTACAGTGTGGATTGAATGGTTTTCTCAAGAAACTGAGGAGGCCTCTGAAGGCCTTTATGGTCAGAAATGAAAAGATGGCAAAGTAAAGGCAGTCTAGCCACAAGTTGGATCAGTGGGAAATCTTCAGTGCTTTGAAGTGGTCAGATCATGCTCTTAAAGAGATCAATGTTGATGGAGTTTAAGTCATTTGATAAATGAATTAATCAAATCTTATCAGACTTATCATCTACCAAATACTGCACTCTTGTTGAAGCTACCAGACAGAACTGTGAGTGGGGAAGCGACTTTCAGAGCAGCTTGCACATGAGGGCACCAGCCTGGCATTGTACAAGGTGGCATGTAGATATGAGAGTGAAAGAGAGTGAACATCGGCTGGAGATTGTGGAGCTGTGTCAGCCGCATGTCTGGCCCTCCCACCCCTCCAGGCAGGAGGAACCTCTGCAGCTGAGAGGAACCCAGTAGCAGGAGCTGTGCCACCCTCAAGCATCCATCCCTGCAGAGCACAGGAGAGGGCAGCACGTATATGTGCCACGTAGCAGAAAGCTCAGAGTGCAGGTACGTTAGAGGTGTAGGTGAGGCACAGAAATCATGCTGTCTTCAAACAGCTGCTTTTAGCGTGGGTTAAGGCTTGTAAATCATCCCAGATCTCCCAAGTACTACATGAGAATCGAGCATTGTTGAAGTACTTCTTAACATTCATTTGTGCTTTCTTTAATCTCAGCTATGTCTTGTATCTTCTCTGTCTCCCTTGAAATGGATTTACAAAGAACAAAGCTGTATCCATTGGAGGTTTCTTCTCCAGAGGAGTTGATAGCTTAATCCAGCGTTAAATGCTGCCTTGTGTTAAAATGCAGCTCACATTAAGTCCGTTCATGGCTCAGTGCAAAGTGTTTGGCTTTTTTTGTCTCCTAAATAAGCTAACATTTAAACATCCCCTTGTATTGCAGAGGAAATCCTTAAGGCACGTTCTCGGGGAGGAAAAAGGCAAAGTCTCTAGCAGAAGTGTTGGATTAGACACAGCTACTTCTCGCCCTGTAGAAACTGGACAACCGCCTGATGGGTTTCACCTATCTCCATCAAAACAGTGCTGGGGCAAGGAGGGCTCCTCCCAGTATGGAGGCTTTCCAGGCTTCAGCAGCCCTGATGGAGTATTCAGGGAACTGGAGGATGGACAGTTTGACCAGGAAGATGGAGTCACTCAGGTCACATGTATGTGATGAAGTGAGTAACTGCATCAGATGGATGTGTACATAATTCACACAAATGTTTGGGTTGTTTTTTTTTAAATCATACTCCTTTAAATGCATTGGGATAATCCTTTGACTTTCCCCAGATTCGTTTTGTATTTTTGTCTGTTTCTTTGTTGTGTTAATCCTACTGTAGTAATAATACTACTGCAAAATACTTTGATGTTCTGTCTCTCTTTCATAGAGTATCTATGTGACTGGGTGCTCTGCTAACTTGTTAATGCTTTTGACAAGCAAGGAAGCAAACTCTGCAAAACAGCGACAGTTTGAATTGTGTAAGAGAGAAAGGGATGAGGATGTTTGATATTTTCCACAAGCTGGAGGAGTTTTTTGTTGTGTTTGTTTTTTTTTTTAAAGGGTGTTGTAAATAATGGTGGAGAAAATGAACTGTCTGGCTGTTGTTAAGTTTTAAATGTAATTTTCACTTTGAATTCAAAAGCCTAGAGAAATGTTAAATCTTACACTAGACTGTTAATAATTTAAGCTACATTCAGACTTGGTATATTCAGAAAACTGAACCCTCACCCTCTGGAAGATAACTTGCAGCCTGAACAAGTAGTTTGAGAACCTCACTCAGCAGCATTGACAGCACAACAGTGCTGCTAAGACATAGGAGGAAGAAGTAGGCTAAACCTAACAGGCAGTATTGGATCATAGACTATACACAAACATGTATATATTAAAATTCTCAGCTAAATGTTTCTCACACTGGGTAAAGTGTATCCAACTGCATCAAATACCAGAAAGAATGTTCAAAGGATGTGGTTGCTGTGCTTCCATCCTCGCCGTGGGGAGGAGCGGGGTGCATTAAGGGACACTAACACTGGTGGGGCTCTGTGGAGAGAGGCAGGAACAGGAATTACTTTTACGCTGCTCTGCAGAAAGAACGCAGGCAGAAGCTGCTTAATAAGCAAAATAACTCATAACAGAAAAAAAGTTACTCTTACTCTGATAAGCAGAGTTGCTTTTTACGAGGCGGGGGGGCAGGGGAACCCCTTTTTTTCTTGCGTGATTGTCATAGTGGGAGTTTGAAATTATTATTAGTTTGGGGCTGCTTCCCAATTTCATTATGAAATTTACTTTTCCCTTTGAAGAGCAACTCTGTTTGTAGCAGGTTTGGGAGGTTTTTAAAAAAAAAAAAAATATGCCCAGCCCTGGAGCTGGAGACATTCCTTCTTTTTCCTATTGCATATTGTTGAAAAGGGCAGTTTCTATTTTCTCACTTGAATTTCTTAAGAAGGCTGGCAGCCTGGCAAAATAGTTCTGTGACTGTTTTCAGAACCAAATACTTGCCAGTGGAGCAGCAGGAGGGCTGTGCATGCTGCAGGGAGCGATGCGAGCGCAGGAGTACTTGTGATAGTGGGCATGGGGAGAAACCCGTTCCTGCCAAGGCTTCTCCCCCTCCTTTCCCACCAGCACCTCAAGGTCGCAGATGTGGGGCACAAACCTCATGTTCATTCCCCGTCTAAGAGTGCCGTGTGGAGGAGGATCACACTGCTGATGGGGAGAGTGCTGGGCTGGAGGGTCCACCTTGCTGATGGACTGGGTGTTCCCTGCAGAGCCCGACGAAGCCACTGCTTTTTCCTGCAGCCCTCTACTCTGTGAGCAGTGATCATGGTCGCACAGTTAGCAGGGATCTCCTCCATGGTACACAGACGTGGAAAAAATTAGGAGAATACACATTACATCTGTCTCTGGCAGAAAGCATATTAAAAATGGGGTAACAGCTGGTCTTGCACAGCTTGGAACACATTGCTCTACTCCTAAAGGTATTTTTGACGAGTTATCCAAAACTCTTGTGTGTGTAACTTTACCTACTGGCTCTCCACACACGTCAAACCTGTAAAACCAGCTGAAATTGGTCAATAAAACCTAGGAATTCTGAATATTCCAAGTTAAGGCTTTGAAGTATATTAATGAAATTACCTTTTATATAGCAGTATCCCTGTGTAAGATAGTTAACAGCACTGAATCCTAAACCAAACCTGAACTACAACTATTTAATTACAATGTATAAAGTAATACATTGAATGCAACTCATCTTTCTAGAATACATTCATTGAATAAAAAGAATCGTTTCATCCCAGATCTTTTCATACTAACTGTTGAGAATTCAGAAAATTCAGATAAATTAGTATCTTCTTTTAAAACAACTTTTCCCCTTACAATTAATGGGATGTATGCAAGGGAGATTGTTTTGGAACGTGGGCAGAAATTGAGTATGCTCTGGATGGCCACAGGAATGCTCTAGAATGTCCCCACTTTTAGCAAGAAAGGCTTTTCTTCTTCGGATTAAATAAAGCCATATTCCTCTTCAGTAGCCCGGAGTTTTCACTGTGCTTTGGACCTTGCTTTGAAATCTCAGAGTTTTTCTTTCTAGTCCTCTCCATTCAGTGTAAATATGCTATATTGTTTCCTGTGAGGTTAGGGACAGATGGTTTCTTAATGCCATTTGTCTCACATTATGTGCAGTTGCCCCAGCTGTAGAAACATTATTGAGATTGTTTTTCCTAGAGCTCTATTGTCTTTCATCTCGCAGGGCTACATTTAGGCTGTGCATTGGGAAAAAATAAACTGCAATTCTTCACCTGGGAAAAAAAGTCAACCTGTCAGGAGCCAAGACAGAGTTCTGTAAAGTGAGTGGCATGGAGAGGGTGGCAGAGGAATAAACTCCTCAGCATTCTTTTTTTGATAGAAGCACTCAAGGGAATCAGGGAAGTGGTAAGTAGCAGTTTGAAACACATCCCTGTACCTGTTGGGCTGTCCGCAGACATCCTTGCTGCAGCACCCAGTGTACAAAACTACCAGGATTTCAAAGATGACTGAAAAATTGCTGAACGGCAAAGCACCACCCTGTTCTCTCTGCAAGTCACTGAACCAGGAGCGGTTGGACTGTGAAAGCTGGTCTGACTGGCTGCACGCTCCCCCTGTTCCTTAGGTCACTGTAAGCACCAGGGCTTCATCCCTGGTGGGCCTGGAGCTGCGTGTTCCCCTCCTGCAAGGCGTGCTTCCTGAAACCAGGGAGAGTAAGCTGCTTGCTCAGCCTGTGTGACAGAATTACTGACTTCAAGCGCTAGTTGAACGCACACCAAACCACACGTCTTCCTTGGGCACGGGTGCCGACACAAAGAATTGAAAAATTACTTCTAAAGCAAGTGAGGGAAAATCTTCTCTTTGGTTCTTTGTAGCTACAAATTCTGAAAGCCAGGGTCATTCTGGCAAGATTTTTTGTATACTTCCATTACAGAGAACACGCTCTGTTCACTTTTCACTTTACCAGGATGTATTTTACATGCTCATCTCTTTATTGAAAAAATTGCCAATCAAATTAAAAGCATGGATGCGTTCTTTGACAAAAAGTGCACTTACTTAGTCAGTGACAGGCTTTCAGTTAGGAGCCTGTGTGTCTGAAATGCAACAGAAGAGTCCCCTCCCTGTGTGTGACAGCAGAAATGTCCTGCCACTACTGGAAGAGAGAGGAGGCAGCCAACGCTCTTTGTGGTCCTCTGCAAAAGACTGTTTATACTTTCTGATGCTTAACTTGTGGAGAGGAAATACTTTTCTAGTGTTCACAAGAAGGAAGAAACTATCCACTGTAAAGAAAAAAAATGTATCTGTGTCCTGCTTGGGCAGAACCCCGGTCACCTGCAATAAACAGCTGCTCCGCTTGTTCCTGGTCTGTAAAATAGGGTTTTCTGTTTGTAAAGCTGTTTTCTCTAGTCCTGGTAGGAAGCTTCTCACCATTAAAAGCAGTTACCAAAACAGCTACCTGCTTCTTGGCTATGTCTGTCTCACCCTGACACTAAATGAGGTAGATCGGTGTATGCCTTTCCTCAAGCTGGCGTTACTCCTCTGCAGTCTGGTCTGTGAGTCTATACAGCTCACAAGGCTGGGTGCGTTGGGCTTGCAGCTGTCTTCTAAAAGTCGATTAGTTTATTTCTTTGTATAATCATCTTCTGAAGGGAAAAAGCTCAGGTTGCTGTTTTGACAATGCCGTGTGGCTTGTATCTGTGATGTGCTGTCATCATGTGTTTGTTCCGGTATCTGGAAGGGCCTCTTCTAGCTCCCCCTTAGTTTTTAGTTGTAGAACCAGCATTTTCTGATTTCAGATGTATAAATTTGAGCTTCTGGCTTCCCAATGCTAATAAGTGTTGTATTTCTCCACTTCTGAAAGAAGAAATACGACTTCACTTCACACCTTGTAGCAGAGATGGGGGAGCACCACACCGTCTCCTGAAAACACTCAGTTGCCTGCATTCTTGGACGACAGGAAAAACGGGAATAACTCGCCAAAATATAGTGGTATGGATAAAGAAACAGTTTAATTTTATCCTTTTTATTTTTTTACAATATAATTCAAAGACAGTCTCAGTTTCCCTATTATGTAGGGTCTAAATTAAACCTGTTAATATTTATTAGACAAATCAATGGTTTGCTTAGGCTAACTGAAGTTGTATGGTACCATTCAGGCACATGTGTGTACGCAGTACTCATGTAAACAACAGCAAGGGAAAATACAAGCAGTATTTCACTTAAGCCTCATGTAAAATGAGCTTAGTATAACAAGTTGACTTTACAGTGCAAATCTGAATGAGAACAAACAGGATTAAAACTTCCCGAGTTTTGTTTTGAAGTGAAACTCTTAAAGCGTAAGAGGAAGAAAAGAGGTTTAAAATTTTGATGCAGTCCTGAGCCACCTCATCACCTTCAGTTTCGTAGAGGAAACGTAGTTAGCAACACCAGTTACATGGTTTTGCATGTCCCAGTCACCACGGCCAATATAAGCACTGTACAAAAGAACCGCACCAGGAGTAGTCCAAAACCAAACGCATTTTTCTACCTCTGGCATACACTCCTCCTACCTTCAGTACAAACTTTAAGGTATCTACCACAGTCAAGGAACTCAGTCTATACAAGGCAAGGTGTAGCTAAGTGTATAGACAGTAACTAAAGCTACTTCCACTCAGACGTCTCATGCAATTACCCTGCTGACAATTAAACAGAGCTGCTGAGAAACGCAGCTACTGAAGTCCTTAAGATAGTGTCTCTCTTTTCCCATTGTTTAAATTCCCTTTATATCCAGGTGGTACAGCTGCTTGAGGTGTGCTTGATTCAGAGAAATAAAAACAGAATTTAAGGCATGTTTAGTATATTATGAAAAAGACTTATTAAAAAGAGGTGGACTCCCTTCTTTCCAGGTAAGCATAATGTAGAAAACAAGGTGTAGATTACAGAAACTGGTGGAGTTAGCCCATCCTGACCTGATTAAGAAATAAAAGAGGGTGCCTGGCAACTTCAAAGAGAAACAACCAGCCATCTTAAACAGCTATGCAAAATTCATCGAACATCTGAACACCGCTAGTGCTTTTAGACCCTGCACTCATGTACCCTCAGCCGTGTGTCTGCTGTATTCATCTCTTAACACGTTTAATTCTATCATTCTAGACATGACACAATTAAGCAGCACTCATGGAAATTGTCAGTTATTGCAAATCTGCAAACACAAATTGAAATAAACAGCTGATAGGGAACAGAAGCATGAATCCAAATCTTTCTGTCAAAGACTAATTTGGGGGAATGCGGAGAAACAAATTAATGTACGTTGAAAACATGGTTAACTCTTGCAAAGCATCAGGTTCAGTATTTCAGAATGCTTTTACTAGGAATACAAGCAAAGACTGTGCTAGGGTGTTTTGTAGTGTAACATGAATATTTATGAGGTATAATCTGTAAGCAGTTGCCATAAATATGCACAAGTATAAGCCATTGACTTTTCTGCCACAGTTATTCTTTAGAGAGGTCGTGGACTGGTGCACAGCAGAAGTCTGCCTTAACAGGGCAGAACCCGTCCCCTGCTGGACACAAACTCCCCTGTGACAAGTCCAGAAAGCATGTGAGGTGCATATCAAGAATATAAGTGTTCATGTTCAACAGCATAGTGACATTGTCCTTTTGGTATTACTATAGATCCTATTACTATTTGGATATACAGCAATGTGCACATCCAAAAGTAAATCTTCAAAGCCATCTTAAAAAAATAAAAGCTAAATTAGGAATAAACTACATTGCAAGAAGCTTCCTGCAGAATTATAGGTTTATGGTGATAATCTTTGAACTACAACTTACTATAGCTACTGTGTTAAAAAATGGCTTGCTGTGAAATCTTAATCTCACTTTTATCCCACCCAATCAGACACATCTTCAGGATTGTGATTCAATGATTGTTTAGCAGCAATTTTAGAGAACTGTAAATTCTTTTATTAACAGGCATTATAAACAGATACTACTACTTTTTATTTAAAAACCATGAGTGCCACGTTGATGAATATACAGCTCATGAATAACTTAAAAGTATTTCCCATATTAAAAGGCGACGCACACAGCATACAAAAAGTGTACTAAACAAAGCTTGGAGAATGTGATTGACGTGTCTAAAAGGATATATACAGTACATCATTCATGTTCTCTCTGTATCAGTACAGGCTGCTGCACTGCCATCCCCATCACGCCTCACTCTCCCCTGACACTGAATTTTGCACTTCTTCTTCCAAAATTGGTACGATCAGGTTATCCTTGGACATCAGATTATACTTCATCACAAACTTAGTGAAGCGGTGACACAAGAAAGTTTCATTCTGGAGGTGAAAAAAGGGGGAAAAAACAATATATGCAAAAGGAATATTTTAAACAATTGAGGAGAACATACTAAAAAAAACTGCTTGCGTGTAATTGCCTCATTAGATTTCCAAGTCTTAGAAAAAAGCAGTAATGCTTAAACAGTAACTTCATATTACTACTGTTAAATCATTCCTTTACTGCTTGCTTATAGTTACTGCAATTACCAAAATCCCTACTGAATTTCAGGCTGAAGTCACAGCTCAATTCAGCAGCTCTTAGCCAAGAATATATTCAAATATCAACGTAATCCGGACCCACAGGTATTGTGAAACTCTTCCTACATCCACTATCTATGTCCAGCAGCACAGGGCCCAACCCTTCCATAGCTGCTGGGCAGCCTTAAGAGGGATTTGGAAAGGCTTCCTTTCACATCCAGCTCACCCCTTACCTCCTTCCTATCTGTTAATTTCTACTTTTTCATTTTAAAAATCGTAACTTGGAAGTTCTGGAGGTTCACAAGCTACCACCAGTTACTCATTTTCTTTGCAGTTCTGCAGTTCTAATTCCTTGTGTAACATACAAACACATATACATTAGCAGTACTAACTGTGCCAAGTGCTTGAATACATTCAGCAGCCTTTAAAACAAAATGAATTTGAGTTGTTTGTACAACAATTCTCAAATTCTGACCCTTCATCCAAATAAAGGGAAGCCATAACTGAGTAAACCAAATAAATAAATGAATTTTCATTTATATATATACATATAACATAGCATTTTAGTTCCTAATCAATCCTTCACTCAAATGCACACCTTCTGGTAGGACTAAAACAAAACCTGTAATACAATGACATCACCGCTATTAACTTCAGTAAATGCCCTTCTTTCAAGATGTCATGTGAAACTACTTACTTCATATTCATCAAATATCTGCCGGTGGTGAAAATAAGCATGTGAAAATATTCTGTAGATCCTTCGGCACACTGATCCTAATTTGGCTACAGAGGACTCCTTTATGCTAACCCTGCAAGCACCAGGAGAAAAGTTACTCAACAGGTCTGCTGCAGTGACTACCGAGATACGTGGTGATGTGAATTCTCATTGTTAAACTATACTATGTCATTGCATATGAAATTTAGACTGAAGGGTTCCAGATACCTGTGTCTGCAATTGCTTATTTTTGTACAGAAAATAAAAACATTAGTGCATATTCCACATTTCAGAATTGTACTGTGACTACAAAAAAAGTTTTGCCTGCAGTGACTCGTTTCAGTAGTCCATGACGAACGTGTCATGCATTTCCACCCGCTTTGAAGGTGTTCAAGTGCCACTTCCTCCCTCCCTCTCTCCCTCCTGCCAAGAGAAAGGGATTTTACCTGCTGGGGAAATATTTATTGCTATTCAGAAGACATGCAGCTCCATCAAGTGTGTGTCTGGTGTAGTCTATAGCAGGACACTACAGAAACAGACAGCGAGTGAGCATGATTGCATGCACGATGTTGTCATGTAACTTGTTCAAAGAAAAACATTTTCATAATGTTCTCTAGTGCTTTTAACTTCACTGGTCATTTTTACTCCCCAAAGTTTCGCATAGCTTCTCTGAAGGTCTCACATTTCCTCCTTTAGTCAGCGACTTCTTTTCTCTGTTTCGCAACCCATGTAAATTATTTCAAGAAAAAAGTTACTACGGACATGTGATGATGCACATGAGTAGCGAATTTTATGCATCTCCTTAAGTAAAGATATATAATAATACCGACTGGAAGTACACTGAAAGGAAAGACATTTGTCTCCCACATAGTCAAGTTGCCAGACTCCTTCTTTTACAGCCTAAATTAACAGCTTACCAAAACCATCCCCCACATCCACCTAAAAAAAACCCAAGAAACAAAAAACCACCACCAAATGTGCACCTACATATATCAATGATCGAAGTTTGTAGTAATTGGACGCTCAGGGAGACAAGCTGCTGCCGTGCTATCATGCTGAGCGATAACTCACTCAACATCAAGTGTCTTACGACTGCACCAGCTTTTGGGAGTGGCTTCCCTAAGAACATGCACATGGGTCACTTGCAGAGTGTCAGGCTTGCAGGCCTAGTGCTGTGGACTGAGGCCAAGGTTTGGAGAGGACAGCCTGTTCTCAGCATGTTCTCTTCTTTCAGTCAAACAAAGACTTTGTTCGACTGAGTTTCAGGCTGTCTCAACACCAATTAAGAGAGAAAAGAGGGGAATATGCGAAGTCTCTAATACTGCGTTAAAAAGCAGCTTCTTCCTACCTCATCCCACTCTTTTGTAAACCACTACAGAATGGGAAAGAAGGGAAGAAACCTCAAGTGATATTCTTAACCCACATGAGCTCTCAGTTTGACTGAAAAGCCACTATAATGGTCTCCCCATGAACATATGAACTGTGAAAGAACCTACAACAATGGGGTCAGTTTTCCAAAATACATCCATACCTCTTTGGGAGTTTTATGAGCTGCACAAAGAAAAATCCACTGTTCAGTTGCTGTCATCTGAGTACATGTGTCTGGGTGACATTCGCTCTGTTAAAACAATTGTTCGGTTATGAAAACCACCCAACAGCAAAAAGGAGCTGATCTTTTCAAACCACTTTCCTGTCCTGTCCCCCACCAAAAAGGGTTATTTGCCAGAAGTGTTTAAAACCCTGAAAAACTCCTGCCTCAAACACTGCTTAAGGCTGTGTGTATAGACTTGGAAGAAAGCTCTGCAAATGCTGTGTCTTACAATAGTAACAAAGTCTCCTCCCTGGTACAATATAAAAATAGCAAGAAAAGAATTACCTGCAGCTTGACAGCCAGTCCATTGAGCTCAAGGCAGAACTGTCTGAAAAATGTGAACACAGCAGCATCAAAATCAACAATGTATTTTCCCCCTGGAAACACCTAATACAAAACAAGGTGATACATTCTAATCTTCACAGATCTCCTAATGTTTTTGGAAATGATTCTTGTAATGTAGAAAAAATACATCAGAATGTAAAAAAAAATCATAGTTAGAAAATAATTTCCTCTTCCATCCTAGAAGAAAAATCTGAAGAGATTTTCCATAAGCGACAAGTATTTAGTGACAAGTCACTAATCTACAAGAATTTCCCGTGTAAATGAAAGGATAATTCTTACAATGCGTCTTTTGCAATTGTACGTTTACACTTTTTCCTCTTTTGAGAACTCCCTGCATCTACTGCAACTATTCCAGACCAGAGGAGAGAAAACGAAAATGGAAGATAAAAATTCAGGATATATAAATCTAGGAGTAGCTTAGAACTATTCTAATTCCTGGAAGTATATTTGATAAAGTTAGAAGACACACTTATAAGAAAAAATAAATCAGGACACAAGGATACTAAAGTAATGCCAGGAAAAAAAGATTACTGCAGTGTGTAAACCTACACTACAACAGTGTAGCACAAAGTACCTGGGCTGAACATATTTATCATACCCACGAAATAGAGAAGGACAAAAAGCTTTCAGGTCTTTTACAGCTAGAAAAGGAACCATAAGACCCAGGTACTCCTGCTTTCCCTGCTGAAGCCTATTTTCCTGCGGGTTTCAGAAAAAGCACTAGGAGCATCTGGAAATGACATTCCCAATTAGTGGAGATGAAGAACTGATGAGAGAGGAGAAAGGGCTATGGAAATACGTGACTGTATTTTCAGATGCAAAACACACCAGTAAAACCTTTGAATTGAGATACAAACAGGTTCTTAAAAACCATCAAAACCACTAAATCAGAGCATATCGTCAATCTTTAGAAAGAACAGGGAATCCATAAAATAATTAAGAGTAGAAATAACATGTCTCATTTAAGTTACCTTTGATCTGTCCTATTCAAAAAGACTCACTACCACCATCAGTGAACAAAACTTACATCCAGGACTTGATGCTGGGAGAAGATGGGTTCTTACCTCAGATGTTCATACTTCCACACACCTTCGTCCTGGCCTTCAGGAGGTTCCAGGATCTTATCAATGTTGGAACAGTCTGCCCTTATGTTTTGCTGAATATACTAGGAAGGGAGGGGAAAAAAAATACATCTAGATCTTCTTGTAACTATAGTAAGACAGTGTATTTAGGACATCACATCTTTGAGGAACTTACTTTTTACTTAAGAAGTGACTGATGGACTAAAAAGTTAAAGAGTAGCTGGGCAGGGCAAGAAAACATATAAAAAAAGTCAAATCTGAAAAATACCTTTCCTCAGTTAGAGAAGGTTAAAGAATAGGTACATTTTACTGCTTTTTCAAAACATCCTTCTCAAAACAAAAGAAGCCTGCAGGAAACCCCACCATTTTCTTAAATCTGATTTGTTTAAACCAGAGGTGGGAATTCTAGTTATTTCTGTGTACACAGCAAATAATGGCAATTTGTTTAATGCGTTCATAAAATTCACTCCTGTGCAGCAACATTCTGAGCAAATAAATCACATGCCCCATTCCCTGTTTTTTTAGCAAAATACAAAACTTGGGAGGCCGAGCTTACTAACGACATTGCACGTAAGCACAAATACCTGCTGAA
>NW_010391365.1:0-1921 GCF_000710305.1 Buceros rhinoceros silvestris | reverse complement strand
ACAGCTAATGTGCTATCCATCTCTTCAAAGGATTCATCAGGCCAGTTGTAGAAATCCTGTGAAAACACCATTTAAACCAATTTAACAAATACAGAGGAGGAGTAAGAGAGCACCTAACCCACAATAAGCTTGAACACACAGGGAAATAGACATTATTTATACAGTTCATGGAAGCTACATCTCAACAGAAGCAGCACACGATCTTGGCAAGAACAGTGAAATGGGACTTAACATTCCTAATGCCACAACAGTAGAACATCAAGAAATGGAAGTTCTGTGCGACTCAGCACACTACAATCATTGTCTGTGCTGTAACACCTATATAGCTGCTGTCACGCCTATACAGCTTGTAGTTATAAACGAAATATTTGCACACAGTGCCCATTTGACATGTTAGACCACGTAAGGATGGGGAAGAAAAGAGGTCTGTAGAGAGTAGCTTTATTCAATTATTATTAAACTAAAAATCCCAGTATAGTAACAACACACCACTGCAAACACCTCCTCTGAACTGAGGGAATACAACGCAGCGTTGGTGTAACTTGGTACCCCAATCTCTTGGCATGGTCAGCGTGCTGCATAACTGGATGGCTGCCAGCTCTGCTGACCCATGGTGTTCGGTATCGTTCATGATAAAACTCTCCCGAAATTCCACCTCTGATCCAGCTGCACTGCTGTGTTCCGCAGCAATTCACATCTGGCGCAACTATGATAGTCTCAGACACACGGATTTTCTTATTTTGCATTTTTTTAATTGAAAATTTAGTGCTAGTCCCTCTTATTAACCAGAGGTTTCACACGTCAGCCTCCCGTAGCCATCCTATTAGATGCACTGACTCAATGAAAACGTTCCAACTGTAAAGCTGAGCAGCCTGTTTGTGAGAGAAGGGTGTATTCTCCAGAGAAAGGAGCGAATATCCAGCGTTGAAATATCATTAAGTAATTCTACTTACATAGTGAATGGCTATACCAGTGTCATCCAGATTTAAATACAGCTACCGAAAGTTAGATGATTGCATCAATACACACAAAATTCTTCAGTCTACATCAACTTTAAAATATACTTTATAATTCGGCCGAATCTACTTCTATGTCCAACTTAGGGTTTTTCAGAATGCCCAAAATTTAGCAAACCAAAGGCACAGAGTATTCCATTTCCTTCATATATTAAACATGTAGAGAATTAACTGATTTACAGGGTTGTGTATATTATATACCTCTGTATATCATGACAAAGAATAGGAGATGAATTTTCCTACAGCATTGTGTCATATACTGCTCAGTTTCTGTCCAGCTCTCCTCACAAAAGCAGAGTGAAGAAGTCTTGTGTAAAGGCCTCACAGAAGATTACATCTCTGAAACAATCTAAAAAATGTGCCTGACATATCTGAGATGTACCTTTTCCGGATTACATTGAAAGCCCAGAAATCAATTTTGTTTTGATTAAGAGAAACCAGGTGACAACAGCCCAGGCCCGCAGGTTACGTAAGGGCTGGATGACTTCTCTCCCCAGATGAAGAGGCCAGGTACCCCCTACCTGATGATGCAGAACTCCCCACCAAAGCCTAGTTCTATGATCACACCGTGATCTCCCTCGGCTGACCGTGTATTTAATACTGTAATAGCCACAAGAAGTACCTTGACAGCCTTAGAAGAACATCCCCGCTTTTCTAAGAGGAAAGCCCAACACGTGGGAAGCAGCCCTGCCTCAGCTACACCCGGTTGTTTCACAAGTGCCCTCCAACGCCACCGGTACGCCCGGCACCAGGAGTGCTCCGCCGATGACAGCCATCGCGCTCCGAGCACCGCGATCCCAGCAGCGAACTGGTCGGGAGCCTGCAACCTCCCCCCTGGGCAGCGCGTCGCGCTCCACGTCGCAAAGCCGCGGGACAGCCGGTGCCACAGTGACCTTTTCCCGCGG
>NW_010391364.1:0-3145 GCF_000710305.1 Buceros rhinoceros silvestris | reverse complement strand
TTGATTGTCTAGAGGTTGATGATGGTGATGACAGGGTTGAGTGTGTATGGCTTAGAGTCAGAGGGAAGGCCAACTAGGAAGATATGATGATGGGAGTCTGTAACAGAACACCCAACAAGAATCAAGTGGCAGGTGAAATATTCTCTAAGCATCTGGGAGAATCATTATTATTCATTCTTGTGGGGGATATCAACTTACCAGATGCTGGCTGGGATTACAATGCAGCAGAAAGGAAACAGTCCGGGAGGTTTCTGGAGCGTGTGGAGGAAAACTTCCTGAAACAGCTGGTGAGGGAACCAACCAGGGAAGGCTCCCTGCTAGACCTGATGTATGTGAACAGAGAAGGACTTGTGGATGAGGTCAGAAGCTGTCTTGGGCATAGTGGTCATGAAAGAATAATTTCCAATTCTTGGGGAAGTAAGGAGGGGAGTCAGCAGGACTGCCACCTTGGACTTCCAGAGAGCAGACTGACCTGTTTAGGAATCTGGTTGACAGAGTGCCTTGGGAGGCAGTACTGAGGGGCAAAGGACTCCAGAAAGGCTGGACATTCTTCAAGGAAAGCCTAATGGGGCAGGAACAGGCCATTCCCGTGTACTGAAAGACAAGCCAGCAGGGAAGAAGACCATCCTGGTTGAACAGAGAGCTTTTTCAAGAAAAAATGATCTTTGGAAGAAGGATCAGGCCACTCAGCATGACTACAAAACTGTTGTGAGGTTATGCAGGGAGAAAATTAGAAGGACCAAGGCCTAGAACTTAATGTGGCCTTTGCCCCAAAGGACAATACAACATGTTTCTGTAAATACATTAACAGCAAAAGAAGAGCTAAGGAGAATCTCTATCCATAATTGGGGAAACAAAACTGTTGTGAGGTTATGCAGGGAGAAAATTAGAAGGACCAAGGCCTAGAACTTAATGTGGCCTTTGCCCCAAAGGACAATACAACATGTTTCTGTAAATACATTAACAGCAAAAGAAGAGCTAAGGAGAATCTTTATCCATAATTGGGGAAACATAATGACAAAGGATGAGGAAAAGGCTGAAGTACTGAATGCCTTTAACAGTAAGACCAGTTGTTCTCTGGGTACCCAGCCCCCTGAGCTGGCAGACAGGAAAGGGGAGCAAAATGAAACCCCAATAATCCAAGGGGAAATAGTTAGCAACCAGATGTACCACTTAAATACACAGAAGTCTATGGGGCTGTATGGGATCAACCCAAGGGTACTGATGGAGCTGGCAGAAGTGCTCACCAAACCACTTGCCATCATTTTTCAGCAGTCCTGGCTAACAGGAGAGGTACCAGTTAACTGGAGGTTAGCAAATGTGACACTCATGTACAAGAGGGGCCAGGAGGAGGATGCAGGTAACTAACTACAGGTCTGTCAGTCTGACCTCGGTGCTGTGGAAAGTTATGGGCCAGATCATCCTGAGTACCATCATGTGGCACTTACAGTACAACCAGGTGATCAGGCCCAATCAGCATGGGTTTATGAAAGGCAGGTACTGCTTGGCTAACCCGATCTCTTCCTATGGCAAGATGACCTGCTTAATGGATGAGGGAAGAGCTGTGGATGAGCAGTCTCCTGGAGAAACTGGCTGCTCATGACAGGTGTATGCTTCGCTGGGTAATAAGTTTTCTGTATGGCCAGGCCCACAAAGTGGTGATGAATAGTGTTAAATCTAGTTGGCAGTCAGTCACAAGTGGTGTTCCCCAGGGCTCAGTGTTGGGGCCCTGGGGCTCTATTTAATATCTTTCTCAATGATCTGCATGAGGAGATTGAGTGCACCCTTAATAAATTTGCACTCCCACCAAGTCGGGTAGGAGTGTTGACCTGCTTGAGGTAAGGAGGGCTTTACAGAGGGATCTGGACAGATTGGATCAATGGGCTGAGGCCAACAGCATGAAGTTCGACAAGGGCAAGTGTCAGGTCCTGCTCTCGGGTTGCAGCAATACCCCTGTGATGCTACAGGCTTACAGGAAGAGCAGCTGGAAAGCTGCTCAGCAAAAAAGGACCTGGGGGTCGACAGCCATGTTGGGGCCCTGGGGCTCTATTTAATATCTTTCTCAATGATCTGCATGAGGAGATTGAGTGCACCCTTAATAAATTTGCACTCCCACCAAGTCGGGTAGGAGTGTTGACCTGCTTGAGGTAAGGAGGGCTTTACAGAGGGATCTGGACAGATTGGATCAATGGGCTGAGGCCAACAGCATGAAGTTCGACAAGGGCAAGTGTCAGGTCCTGCTCTCGGGTTGCAGCAATACCCCTGTGATGCTACAGGCTTACAGGAAGAGCAGCTGGAAAGCTGCTCAGCAAAAAAGGACCTGGGGGTCGACAGCCAGCTGACTATGAGCCAGCGGTGTGCCCAGGTGGACAAGAAGGCCAACAGCATCCTGGCTTGTATCAGAAATAGTGTAGCCAACAGGACTTAGGAAGTGATTTTCCCCTTGTACTTGGCACTGGTGAGGCCACACCTTGAATACTGTGTCCAGTTTCGGACACCTCAATACAAAAAGGACATTGAGTTGCTGGATCGTGTCCAAAGAAGAGTGGTGATGCTGGTGAAAGGCCTAGAACACAAGTCTTGGGAGGAGCAATTGGAGTTGTTTAGCCTGGAGAAAAGGAGACCTTATCATTCTCTACAGCTATAAGGAACTACATCTAGTGATGTAGATGTTGGTCTCTTCTCCAGAGTAGCAAGCAACAGGAAGAGAGGAAATGGCCTCAAGTTGCACCAAGGGAGGTTTAGCTTGGATGTTAGGAAAAATTTCTTCACTGAAAGGGTTGTAAAGTACTGGAACAGGCTTTCCACAGAAGTGGTTGGGTCACCATCCTTGGAGGTATTTGAAAGACATGGTGTTTAGAGACATGGTTTAGTAGTGGACTTGGTTATAGTGAGGCTATAAATATAGAATGTAAAATCTATTTGCCTGTAACTTATAAAATAAAGCCCTGAAGTTAAAAGTGTAATTTAAAGTGGTATGGACTAAAATGCCAAACACGTGGTTTGAACCCAGTTGGCAACTAAGCAGCAAGCACCTTTCCTATCTCCAGGGGAGTGGGGAGGAGAAAAAAAAGTGAAAGTAAGGCTGTGTAGTTTAAGATAAAGTTTACTCAAAGAGGAAACAATAGTAATAACAATAATAAAG
>NW_010391363.1:48458-50074 GCF_000710305.1 Buceros rhinoceros silvestris | reverse complement strand
CTGGCCACTTGTATTTTACTATTTAACCTTCTGAAAGTTTTAAGATAATCTTTAAAATATGCTGTTTTCCTCCACTTTTCTAATTCCTGTTAACTCTGTGGAATAGTTTCCCCTGTAGACCCGTACCCACTGAAGACTGGAAAACAGCTGGTGCAGAAGCTATGCCATATGGTAGCTACTTATAGCAACATAAACTAATTGAGTGTTGAGGGTGATATAATCCCTGGGCGCTTTATCTTCTAGAAACTGCTGGTATGTCAATACGATAGCTTTAAAGACCTGTCCTAGTTTTTCAGTTCTTCTGATCCAGAGCAAATTCAGGTAAGTAGAGTCACATCCACGTCCTCGTTGTTATCAACATTTAAGTCACCACTGGTTGCTTTGCCCCAATTTGAAAAATGCCTCATACTGTAACACCCACATCCCTCATGTACTAAAGATCTGAGGTCCCCTGGAGAGCTTGTAGCTCGAAATGCTGATGCAAAAAACCAATGTCGTTTTCCCAGTACCAGGGTCTGAGCATGCTGGTTATCATTCCTCGTGCAACATCAGGCACATGCGGCACTCACAGAAACGTTGAAGGGCATTTTCCACATACAAACATTTAACCTCCTGCCTGTGCTGCTGGAGGACAGAGTGGCCTGCAGGCAACCCTGGCCCACAGCTGGCCCTTGGCCGTAACTCACCTTTGCATGTCACAGGGCATTAACTCCTCTGCTTCTCCGGTCAACGACACGCTCTGACCTCTGACTGTTTCCAGCTGGTGTTAGGATCTGGAGGTGCAGTTTTTTAACTGCTCTTCAGATAGGTTCTTTGTCTTTTTTTTTTTTTTTTTCGTTTGGGGCTCTGACATACACCTTAAGGATCTTAAATGTTAATGGCATCAACCTGAGCTGAAGGATTTTTTTTGATTTAATTTATTTACATTTCATTATTTTTAATACTATTTTTTTCTCTAAGTTTTTTTTTTTTTTTTTTTTTTTTTTTTCCGTTAGGAGCGCTGACATACACAAATTATGAGCTGACTTCTGACATTATTTCTGATATTCTTTTGATTTTCTTACTATTATACAACAATGCATAGGCCAAGTCTCTAGTGAGTATCACATATCTCAGCAGATTTTTCTTCTTTTTCATGTAGCTTTCACTCATTCTAATTTAGACAGAGTACATTTATTCTTGCCTTTTTTTTATTATTACTTCTTACACTACTTACTCTTTATTCAGGCCAAGAAGCACAAAGAGGGTAACTATTTAAACAGCTTGTAGTTTTTGCTACAAGCTGTTACTGTCCCATCAATTTCCATAAGCAAGACTGTACCAAGGAAGAACAAGTGTGTCAAGAAAAAAAACTGCAGAAATTTACTTTTCAGGACAAATTGATAGAATTATGCACAAACATAAAATTTCTATGGCTATCGTTCAATCTGTTTGTTCTTTCTGTCATTTTAATAACTTTGTGATTGCAGCACTTTAAAAATACTAAGCTTATTTTTTTTCTTTATAACGTTTTTCAGAAGTTCATGGGTACCCTCAGAAGAAGAAAACCACCAATTTTCCTCAGGGGAATAGTGAAGCAAATTTATCAATGGTAGAGAGCTCCATTCATTCCCTAC
>NW_010391363.1:41423-48357 GCF_000710305.1 Buceros rhinoceros silvestris | reverse complement strand
ACCTATCTCGTACAAGCAGGTTATGTGTATTCACATTATTGTACATACAACCAGGTATTCAGTGACTTCTGAACGGATGGATGTTCCAAAAGCTCCTACAGTGACTTTGTAATCTCAGAGCCAACAAGTCTAACTGCAAAGAGATCAGAAAAACCCACCAAAACTATATATAAAATCATATAACTGTAGGTCTAGGAGGAGCCCAAAGAAATCTTCTAATCCCCTCCTTGCACTGAAATAGGTTTGATGTTTATCTCAACCACCTATGACAAAAATCAGTCTAATTCACTCTTAAAAATCCCCCAGGACAGAGATCCCTGCAGTATCTCTGGGTAACATGCCCTAACAGATATATTTCCCCCCAATATTCATGTACGTATTTTTAATGCAAATTAACCCAATTTCTTTAAATCTTCTACACCATTCTACAGCATGGAAGACTCTTAAGTGTGTCACAGCCCCCAAGCTAAATTCTACTGACACAGAAATGATGTATTTTTGTTTTATCTGCAGTGAACCTGATCACCTAAATGTATTCTCTGTATTTTATCACATCAAACAACACAGATGATTTTACGGAGGAAAACTATAGCTCTCAAATTTGAGGGAATTTGCAAATATCCTCTAACATACACATTCTTTTTTTCAGGAAATAATGTTGGTTTCAGATACTTCCTTTGAAACTTCAATAGTGGACATGAAGCATGAATATTACAGCAAGACCCTCACATTCAGCACCCTGGTGTGGATGCAGAGTACCACTATTAGCTTCTGTGAAGTTATTGCAGACTTCAGATTATCATGGCATAGTTAAAATCTATTCTGCAATATTTAAAGCACTAGTGTACGAATCAGTTATTAAAAACACCAGCATAATCAGAAAATGGGGACACAGCTCTCCAACAGAGTATTTAACCCAAGGCTACTGTAAACGACTTTAGCGCAGAGAAATGGAACTCATGTATAAGCAGCAAACTCTAATAGCTCTGTTATACAACTTCTAATACACCAGTTTTTCAGAAATATTTGATTCAGTGATACACCATCTATTTTCACATCCTACCAGGTGCTACTTGCATGCTCTGATACTGTTCTATGTATTTTATTGGTAAGTTTTTCATTTTTATTCATGTACTCCTGCTTAAGCAGAACAGTAGCGAACTAACTGGGTTTAATTTGGTGGCCAGCTGGGTAGTTCTTTTCTCACATAAGGTAATTGAAGAGGTAACTGTATCCCTGACAAAGCAGTGGCAGTGAAATAACAGTGGAAAAGAGAAGAGATTCTGTCACAGCAGCTGGTTAAATTTTGTGGGAAGTTGCTCGTCTCAACTAAATCTGCCCAGATCAAAAGACTTAGACTGGATTTAAACTGCTGTAACTGAACACAATTTGTGCTCTCGTGTTTGCTGTATAGACTGTAAATCTATTTTCAGGAAAGGCTTCATATAAAGTCCAATAATCTCTTTAATCACGTGGCCAAGCAGACCTGAACAAGCCATTCACAATTTGTTGCAATGCAGATGAGTGCTGCCTTATCTTAAAAGATTAAAATACTGGCGACAGCAGAGTATGACATTTTTATTTTTCCTATTACTTGCAAGCATATAGGAATCATACAATGATGATTGGATGATTTCATCCAACAAAGAAAGGATTTCATCCAGTGAAAAATTAATTGCATGAGACTGCATGGAACTACAAGAAACTCCTAAAATATTATAGAAACCGTTCAGAATATTTAAAGTCTTCCCTCTGGCTGTGACCAGGCTGGCATCGTAACTGGAAGCACAGTACCTAATTCTAGAAAGGAGAATTGTCTTTTCCCTTATCAGCCTGAGCTGAGCTAGTATCAAGGTCCTGCCTCCAAGCATGATGCTAAGAGAAGCATCAAGGCTCAGCACTCTTCCTGAGGAAATGCAATTTTAAATAGGATCTTTGTAAAAGAAGAGTTCAAGCTTCAGGGCAAACACAAACAATTTCACTTGCTGAATGCCTCTTGACTTGGCGTATTGGCAAGTGCTGGCTGACCAGCCACATCAGGACAGGCATCTGGCTTCCTTTCACTGCCCCAAGGAGATCACTGACCACAGAAAATAATATTCTGCTTTCCTTCCAAAAGCCATCCTTGAAGCCTGAATGGTGGCGATCCAAAAATTAGAGGATGACAGGTGTTAGGTTTGGCTGGCAGCCCCCATCCAAACAACCTTCTGCAGAAAGGGAAGGTTAAAGACTGGGCTAGAGCTGGCAAGGTTTATCGTGGTGCAGTGCTGGATTTTGAAGCCAGTCCAGATAACAGCAGATTTTAAAGTTTTCAGGAGCTTGCTGATTTCTAGGCAGGCGTTCACAATGTGCATTGTAAATGATTCGATTTTCCCTGACCTTAGCCAACTGAGAAGGTCCAGAAGCCTGTTCCTGGTGATGCAGTCTATAATGTGATCTTCCCTATGACAGGAGAACCTTTGCCAAAGAAGTAGGTTAAGGGAACTTCTACCAGATCATGACATGATCTGGTGAAATTTAAGGCTCTCTTTTCCTCTGCTTTAACACGAATAAGGCAAAATAACATTGCACCTGGGACATCTTCCCAGGGGCAGAATTACATATGGTGGAACTACCCGCTTCAAACACATGGCTGAGGCCAAGAGCTGCTCTTCATTCTTATTCTGACTGCAACTGAAATGGCCAGACTTCATGCACATTTATTACAAATGAGCATGCAAATAAAGGTGGACCAGAAATAATCACCTACGTTTTCAATAGGCAGCTAAATCATGGCTAACTGGGAACTGTACAGCCCCAAGTGCTGCACAACAGCTGCACGTACTGGACGGGCAGCGCTGAGTGATGCCCAATAAAGAAAACAAAGGAAAGCTTTCTATCTTAACATGGTGACAACGTTGCTGAAGCACCACACCGGCTTTGCTACCTCACCTGAACAAGCACAGAAATGAGGAAACAAACTCCACGCAGCTCCCCCCAAAGCCCTAAATAACATCAGCACATACCTGAGAATAAATTAGTGATTTTTAGACTTGGGGTGATTTGTGGCACCACCTCATGCCATTTCCCAGTTCCAAGTGTTTCCCTATCCACCCACCCTCCCCTTTACCCCCCATTTAGCAGAACTGCAAATTTATCCATGTCCATGAAATATCTCACTGAAAATGTGAAAATTCTTAAAAACAAATTAAAATCTATATTCACTGTCCCAGTGATACTTCACATATCTTGTCAAAAAGGAATTATTTGTGGTCTCATCAAGGCTGGCCCCTTTTACTCTCTGGAGCCCTGGCTTTAGCATTCATTTGACATGAGATTTCTTAAATCTTAAAAATTTCAGTGATGACTCAGTCTAATTCTTCATCTCATCCTCCCTCACCAGGTCTTGGAGCTACTAATTACACAGAAAGATTAGCCTTACACTGTGAAATATTAGGATACCTGATCTCCTTCTCTGGTGACACTGATCAGGAATTAGGAGTTACTTGCTTTCAGCCTAATTATGAATGTCCCTTTTCAAATTCAGGTATAATTTGATTATCAAAGTTCCTGTTTCCAAGCAAAAGACCAGTGTTCTCATATTATACAATGAAAAATTGAGCACATGGACTAATTAGTTAAGGTAGTGTTTCAGCAGACTTTTCTAGCCTTTTCCCAGTATCAAAACCACTTCCAGAGTCCCAGGATTAATACTTCTAAATTTAAGAAATATACCTACTTCACTTGGTTGAAATACTATAAGCATAAAAGATACTGTTCAAAATAACTGCTATTTGATTCGGCAGCTGCAGCCAGGCAATGTACCTATGAGACCAGCCATACATGTTCTAAATATACCCTCTGAGTTTAGTGAGATGCTGATTAAATTACGGAAAAGATTTTTCTTTATTACTGTGTTCTCTTTCTTCTCTTTATAAAAGTCTAGACAAGGAACAGCACCACTATTAGCATGAATCAGCCTGTGGCTTTGAATGTAGTTCCCATAAGCTCAGGGAGAGTTTCAGGGAAATATATGCAAGGGGAAATTGGGAGCCTTTACTACACCTTGCAGCAAAAAATTCTGCAGTTTCATTGTCTGAATGACGATGACATTCTGGCCTCTCCCACCAGGTGTCACTGCGCAGTCAAATAAGAGTGTCTGTTGGTGGTAAGGTAAATGCAGGCAGACTGAAGATTAATAAGCATACGAGTCATTGCTGAAAAGGTCTTTTTTTCACTCCTCCTCTTGATCCTTACACAAAAATAAAGCATAGCATTAAGCTCAACAGAGCAGTGTATCAATTTTAAGTGATGGGTATGTATAGCTCATATTGCACAAGAGTTTTAAACACATGCCCTGTGAGCTGGGGCTGGGGCCTGAATGCCAGATGTGGTTCTCTCTGACACAAGGGTGAGGAGGCATCCAGGTAAGATGTCATAGCCGTGGTGTCAGGACTAAGCCTGGAACAGGCTTGTTCACTTCGAGATGATCTTCAGAGACTTACAGGACAAATCTTTCTGATCACTCTGACAGCGACATGAGATGATGGAGTTACTCACATGCAATTCTTCCTTTTGCAAACAGAGTTCCTAAAACCCAAAAATGCGTTCTGCAGATCAAGTTGCAAAATAGCTTTTAAGGGACTTCTCTTACATCTGAGGACACATATAGCAGAACACAAAGAAAACCCTCCGTTTCACGCTCTACAGATGGGATATTGCTGAGGGAGTTGGGGTTGTTCGGCCCAGAGGAGAGAAGGCTCTGAGGACACTTTATAGCAGCCTTCCAGTACTTCCAGGGGGCCTATAAGAAAGATGGGAACAGTCTTTTCAGCAGGGCCTGTTGCGACAGGACAAGGGGTGATGGTTTTAAACTAAAAGAGGGGAGATTTAGGCTAGATAAAAGATATTTTTTACAATGAGGGTGGTGAAACACTGGCACAGGTTGCCCAGAGAGGTGGTAGATGCCCCATCCCTGGAAACATTCCAGGTCAGGTTGGGCAACCTGATCTGGTTGCAGATGTCCCTGCTCACTGCAGGGGGATTGCACTAGATGACCTTTGAATGTCCCTTCCAACCCAAAGGATGCTGTGATTCTGTGATTCTATGATTCTATATGCCATCTATAGGTGCAAATCCTTCCTTCCCCTCCCACTGGTGACAGGACCACACACTGCCCTGTCACATCCTGCTTCCCCACGATTTCCAAGCGTGCATTTAGAAGAGCTTAACTCCAGAAGTCATCTACCTCTGTCTGTGAACACAGACTTGCTCAAATGAGGTTACACTGAGGCTTTACAGTAGTGCAGCCCAGAACGGCTCCCTGTCCTTCTCAGCCATGTGAAGGGACTCTCAATTACCCTGCTGGGGTGTCTCTGATCTGGCAGCAGGTGCCAGCACAGAGAGAGGTCATCCTGTCCCGTTCCCCAGGATTCAGCATCACACATCCCAAACTTAATGAGCTTCCAAACTGCAACACAGGGACAACACAACCTTCTCTTTGTCACTTAGCAGAGTGACACAGGCGACTTCTGGCAGAGCACCTCACTGCCACCCTTTCTCACAACATCTAACGGTCTCTCCGAGTGATTTGTAGCAAATGAAGGTACACCATGACAGAATTAATTTCTGTTGAAGTGCTCTAACAAAGTGTTAGAAATGAAATGAAATGAAATGAATTTTACTTGCATTTTACTTTTCAAAATGTACATTACTTTTATTAAAGCATTATATATATAAAGAACATATAAATACTCTTTATGCTACCTATCGCTTTTCAAGTACTTTGTGCTATACTACCACTTGTTTTAAAATGATCTTTAAGACTCACTGTTTCTAAACCATTTTCTTAAAGCAACAATGATCATACAGCAAACTCAAATATAAAGCACTCTTTGCTGGTGCTATGCATTTAAATGTGTAGCTGGTTTCAGCTGCAAAACTTTAAACTCTCTCTTATAGGATATCACTCCATTTTAGCATAAGCATCTATCAGGCAGAGGTCTGAAAATGTTAAGTCAGACTATGAAAACATTGTCAATGCTTATTTTAGTAATAAAAGCCATGTTTAATCTATGCTTTCATGTCACAGTAATCTATGTATCAATCTATAACCCTCCAGCTAAATGCACTAAGTAGATTAAGCTCTGATTGATTTGAAATGTTTTTCACTATATTATCAAAAGTCTACAGATCAGCATAAATACCTTGAAGAAATTTTTTCCCCGTTGGCACATTCACAAAAGCAAAGCTTAACTTGAATTGAAATGAACTTCTGCATTTTTCCAGGGCAAAAGCCTGTCAAATCTACTCTAGATCTGCTTTGCTTCTGGACTTACTAAAATCCTGTGATTAACAGTACAGTGCATCTATTCTGTCGTGACAAAAGCAATCAGGTTATGAAGAACAGTGTTCCCTCTGGGGCTACCATTCATACCAGGCGTCAGGAGTTACCCCAGACAGTGGCACTGCTGGGACTGCCATCTGCATAGGGAACTGGGCAAACAGCTCTTGGAAAGGGTGAGGAGGGATTTTTGTGGTTGTGCTCTTGCTGCATTCAATAAAAGACCTTAAAAACTGCTTCCTAAAACAGAAAACATCAAGATTTTTTTTGGTGTGGTTTCTTTTGTTTGTTTGTTTATGTGCTGCGTTTAGGGAAAGTGAGAAGCAGGTCGTGAGCTGTCACAGTAACCCAGCGAGTGCTGCAGGGAGGCTCAGCTGCTGCTGCCAGGGATGGTGAACTTCAGCAAGAAAAAGAGCATGTGAGGGAGGAGGAGGAGTGTGATGAACTCTCTGTGATCCTGTTTCAGCATTTCTCGCAGCTCCTTTGCAGACTGTCTGCTGGAGATGGTTGCACAGATGGAACAAGATTTCTACATATGCTCAGCGTTCATCTCGGTAGTTCACTGAGGCGGTGGCAGTACAAACAAACACGGGTCTGAGCATCCCACCCAGC
>NW_010391363.1:14849-41226 GCF_000710305.1 Buceros rhinoceros silvestris | reverse complement strand
CAGGAATAGGGGAAGAGGAAAACCAGCCTTGAGGTGGTAAATTTTGATCCTTGCCCAGATACCAAGCAATTCAAATCAGGTGAATTTGGTTTTAAAATGTTGTTCTAGTTTATCTCACCAAAGAGGAGGCAGCCAAGAAAAGGAGAGAATTTGGAAAAATAAAGGTGCTGATAACAGTGTGTTGGCAGAGAACCCAGATGCTGCTAGGATAAAACTTGAGCCTCGCTGACGATACCTGAATTTCTGTGGACTCCAGTGGGGAGGTGTCATCCATCCCCAGAGGTCCCTACCCATTCACCACCATGCAATACCCAATTTCTGCGATCCCACTCCATCCATTCATGCATGCAGAGCTGACAGCTGCCCATTGCAGATCCATCCCATTTCTTGGCCCCACAGCTTCTTCAAGCACCTGCCACAAATCCTCAGTCCTGACTGTAGTCCCAGCTTTACCTCCATGAAGACTGCACAAGGGACGTAGTGCAAGAGAAGGAGCTCAGCTCACGCAGTCCAGCTCTGGATTTGATTTTGGATTCTGCACTCCATCACTGGAGAATGTTTAGATCTCAGGTTTTCCTGTGGGTCCTTCTACACTTTGTTTGTGAAGTGAGTTTTTATTTCAATATAAACTGCACTTGGACACAACGTGACAGTTCCAAAGGGATGCTATAGCCAGCCTTCTACAAAACATACTCCCAGTGAACGGCAGGTTCAGTGGCCATACTCTGTGCATGCTGCTCAGAGACATTTCAGAACCTGGCTTGGTATAACCAGACTGTATCTGACCATACATTAATTTCATACCCCTGTACATTAACATAAAGTTAACAATAAAGTTTATTATAAAGGACAAACCTGAGAGTCAATGTCAGCCAAGAAACTGCCTGAGCAATCCCGTAATTGAATAAAAATACACATCAGCAAAACAAGTGTCATCATGGGCTTGTTGGCACGCTTGGAGTTCACCGGCTTGACAAAATCCTCTCAGCATGGTGCTGTGAGCAAGAATCTACAAGAAGACCTTATGTACTGAACGATGTTTATCAGCAAAATGTGAGCACTAATATGTGTATTTGACCTACAGAGTCAAATAGGTCTGCCCACAACTTCAGTTAACAAATTAATAAAGAAAGAAAAATTAAAGAAAATTAGCATTTTGTAACTGCTTAGCCATCCCTCTGTTTACAAAATGCTTCACAAGGAGGACATTCACTTGCAAATAGTCTGTGGTACAATGTAAACACACATTTATATATTAAAAGTAATCTAAACTGCTCTCAGATTTTTCCACTGATGTGTTTGATAAGTTTGTACACTGATTTATGGGACCAGTTTCTCTGGGAGTGGCAAACAAAATAGTTTATATTAATTCCCTCATTTATGAGTCCAACAGCCCCAGCTTAGCTGTGATACAGAGTAATTTATGGAGTCACTCATATTTTTACCCCAATTAATTGTGAATGGCATTTTGAAACCTATTCTGTTCCATTAAGCCTCAAGGAAACTGGGAGCAGCCAACAGGATACAGTTAATGTCTCTGGATGCATCTGAACAATTCTTCCCATCCAGAAGAAGGAAGGACAGGAAGTCCTTTCTTCCAAGAAAAGAAAAGCAAAGCTTGGGAATGCACTGGGGCCTGCAGGAGAAAGTGTGACTTTAGAGGGAAACTGTGTGACAGGAAAGAGACATTGCCAAGTCTCAAACCCAGGAGGCTTGTGAAAAAGAACTGCTGGTAGCAGTAGCCAGCAACAGAGAGAGGGATGCATGTTGCATGTATTATATACATATATGTATGCCATATATATTTTTTAGTTAATTAATAACATCCACCACAAGAACTGGGGATGGCTGGGATTCTTTCTGAAGCTAGAGAGCAGGTGAGATTATTTTGCCAGCAACTGCTCACAGACACCTGAAGGGCTGTTTGCCACCTGAAATGACCAAAGTAAAGCAGTGCTCCAGTGATGACCCTCTTCCCACTCAGAACCATTGTCAAGGGAAAGGAGCCAATTACACTGAGAACCAGTCTGCATTTAGAAAAGTTTTAGGTAGCAAGATATGGAAGGTTTCCTGGGCCCACATAGTGCTGTGGAAAACAACCAATTAAGTAAAATTGTTTCCTTGCTTCTTCATTTAAAATAAAACCTTTTCCTCTCCCCAATTTTGTCATTTTCTGTGATTTGAAATCTGGCACGTCTATGAGTGATTGCAAGGGCCATTAAATAATGAAGCAGTTCTGTTCATTAAAGCTTGGTGATTTATTATCTTTGGACTAAGGGAAAGAAAAACAGCCTGAAAACAGAATTCTTACATCATTTCACATTATTTCCAGTCCAGCAATTCAGACCACTGTTAGAATAGCAGATTTTCAGCTCCATTTTCACTGGTCCCCAGAAATGCAATGCTGAAGGTCTAATTCCAGCCAGTTCTGTAAATCTACAGTGTAACTTAAACTCATAACTAACCATTGTGTCCTACCTTCATATAGCCAGTCGCT
The DNA here is from genome assembly GCF_000710305.1 of Buceros rhinoceros silvestris. Classification (NCBI taxonomy): domain Eukaryota; kingdom Metazoa; phylum Chordata; class Aves; order Bucerotiformes; family Bucerotidae; genus Buceros; species Buceros rhinoceros. The sequence continues at coordinate 38,729 of NW_010391363.1, read as the reverse complement.
GAGCCCATTGAAAATCACACCTTCCTTTCCTGTGGAGACCACTCGGATGGCTTGTTTCCCCACATGGGCACAGTAATAGATGTTATTCTCAAAGATAAATATCTGATTTGAAGGGAAAAAGAAAAAGAGAACAGCATTAAGCAGTGGCTCCATTATGAAATGTTGCATTTTGCTTTTACAATAATTGGCAGTACAAAATCACATATCACATTTTTATAGGGTCTTTCGTCAAAAAAGGATTTCCACAGCTTGCTTCCAATGCCATCGACTAAGAGAAAGATGCTAATTTACAACAAACTGAAGCCTTGGTCCTTTGATACAAGCTTTATTTTTCTCACTCCTGTCTTCATTTCAGAAATTGAACAGTGCTGTTAAAGGGCATGTAGTGAAAAATGCCCTCGTTCAGGAATTGAAAAAATGGCCCAGGACACAGCTGCACTTTGCAGAGCTGATGGTAATGCTTTGAGGTGAGTGAACTGGCTGCTGAAACCTGTTTCTTACTTACTTCCAGCTGCTCCTGCTTCCTTAAAACAGATCTGGCAACCTATTAAATAGATCTGAATCCAGCTTTTAATGCAGATGCAACAAGACAACACGTGCTGTTGAACAGGGGTCATTCGACGTGACTACAGAATGCTTGTTGCATGCTGGGCAACAAACCAGGCACAATCTCTGCAATGAGTTTGGTGCTTTGGCTGCAGAGGAGATGCGAATGCTCCACGGACCCAGTGCAGTGTACTAGACCTCCTGCCCTGCCCCATCACCTTCCTACAGGAACGGGGGTGATGGGATGAAGGTACATGTGGGGTCTTACCTCCCTGCCAGCATGGATGCAGCTGCCATAACCTCCACCTTCGGATACCTCTCCACTCCCGTTGAAAAATCTGGTGGATTCAGGTTGCTGAAAGGTTCCATGATCAGATATCATGGGACCTCGCAGCTCCTTGGGAAGGCAAGGACGGCCCTACATCAGGGATTGTCATCAGGCACCTAAGCCTGCCTCTGCAAATGCTGGCTCACACAGCTGGTGTAGTCTGTGGGAAAGCAATTCCATCTTGGAGAAGAATTTATTAACACAAAATTCTGATAAATCAAAAAAATTTCAATTCAAGACTGTCAGGAAAGGAGTCTAACGTAAGACTCATAAGTAAGCATCCTGGGTTGTTTTAAAGCTAAAGTCAGGTGAGATCTGCTATGAGAATGCTTTTGGAGATCAAGCTGTTTATTCAGGTGTTTACATGATGTACAGCGAACAAAACTTTAGCCAGCCATGTAAAAAAAACATTGTTCCACTGCATCAACCTCTATCATCTGGTTAAATGCTTTGTTCTGTGTTTTGTTGTCATCGGTGACAAAGATCCCGTCCCCTCCTCACCCCAAAGTGAACCATATCCTGCTCAAAGTAGCACTCTTGTTTTTAAAATATTTTTAAACTCCATTGAGACTGCAAAGATGTACTGACCACGGTGTCAGAAAGGCATTTAGACTGAAAGACAAACTGTTAATACAATTTGGTAGACATTTACAGATGAGTTTTTATACACTTGAAGATATTGGAGTAAATGTTAGGTATCTACCACTTTACTAGAATACAGTTCCTCATGTTACACTCATGAAAGGACAGAATTGGCAAAAATACTTGCTTTCAGCTTCTGCTTCAGGTCCTAGTATGGTATGGATTTCATCTAAAGATGAGCTGGAAAGATTCCAGGAGAAAGTATATGTCCTAATTTAATTTTGGCAGCCATTATAGCGAGTTTGCCTAAAGGTAAAAAGTATAACTGAAATTGTAATTTGCTTGTATTCCTTTTACACTAAGAAAAGCTTCATCCAATTAATATTTTTGAAAGTAAAAACCAGGATGCTGAAGATACTATATTATCTTTCCTACTTCGATTGTTAGTAAGCAGAGGAGCCAGATGAGGGATGCCAAGTAAAGGATTTTATGTGTTAGCTAGTCTGCATACAGGAGGGTTGTTGAAGCTTAGACATAAAAATCAGGGAGACAATGCAGAATAAGGTACTTTGGGCCCAGACAAATAAAAATTTTTGTGTCCAAGAGCTCAATGTGCTGGGGGGTGCTTGGGTGGGAGCCCTTCTGTGGCAGACTTACAATTCTGCAGAGTTATTCAAGTGATGCACAACTTCCCTTGCCCAGATTCTTCCAGCAAATGAAGGTTTTGCAACATTTTGTACTGTATTACATTTTAAATGGATTTACAGGAAAAATAAGGAAGGTGGATTGACAACCTGTTCCTGCCCTGCGCTTTATAAAGCGTGGAATGTTTTCTGCCTTTGCTGTTTTGTCTTTCAAAGCTTTGTTGCACTAATCAGCCTGCGTGAAGTATCCAGTAGCTGCAATGGAAAAATAATATAGTGCTCTGATTTCAAACTGTCTCCCATGTAATTCAGAGCCAAACTGCAGCACCTCATAGAGAATTTAAAATTACCCTGCTAACTACAGTGCCTTGTACCCTAAAAATGTCAACCGTAATCAAGATAAAAGATAACTGAAGAAGCACAAGGAAGATTTCTGTGTAATGTATCTTATAAATTAAGAAAAAGCTTTTGAACTTCCGTTATTCATCAAAAAAGAAATGTCTTTGGGTTACTTCGCATTCTGGTTGGAAAGATTACAGATGGTATTAAGAAATACCTATATAATATTAGTTAACGGTTTGGTTTTATGACATCAAAGCAGTGCTTTCCATCAAATGATTACAATCCTTTCAGCTAATTAGAGGATAAGAAATTTCAGTAAAGAAAAATAATAAAAAAATGTATAGACATGGCTTTCACATTATTTTATGCTTAGCAGATCTAACTAATGAAAAATGGCAACAGAAGGGGCCCAGCTCAGTTTTATGCCTTCTCTGTACAGGAGACCCAAAATTTCTGGTGTCTTCTCCTTTGATGTGCATACTTGAGCAAGACTTTACCTCCAAGGTTCTTGCAATATATATGCCTTTTATCATGGACAGCACATAAAGTCCAACACTCAGAGCACCTAATGGCATGGAAAATAAACCCGTGGTATGGCAGGAAGATATTCCCACATTGAATACCATGTCTGTTTTCATCATGACACATTCAATGCAGAGGAAAAAGAGGATATTCTGAAAGAAGTAAGAACGGAAACATCCATACATAGATTGAAAAAATGGAAATTGCTAACTCTATAGAATAAACAAGAAGACATAAGCTCTACAAGATAATGGAGAGGAAGAAGAAGCAGAGGAAAAGGAGGTTTTCACCTGTTCTTTTGTCCAAAACAACAGGGAAACCAATGAAACCTAGAAGAAAGTTGTTTAAAAGTGGATAAAAATATTTTCCCTAATGAAATGAGAATTAATGTATGGAATACCTTGCTGCTGGATGGAACAGAAGACAACAACTTTCTCTTCCTGATGGATGTTGTAATAGACGCTCAAAAGATGAAATAATTAACAAAGTAAGTTGGTTTTTAGATTTTAAAATGTGTTCACTTAATCCCAGGGTAATGAAAATCAGTGGAGATTTTGATGTTGGCTTTATGAAGCTCAAGATGTTCCCTGAAACTTTCAGCATAAGACACAACTTCTTGAACCTCAGGTATCAACACACCACTAACTCACAGAATCACAGAATCATTTTGGATGGGAAGATCATCAAGTCTAAACGTTCACCTGGCTCTGCCAGGTCACCACTAAACCATGTCCCTCAGCACCACATCGTCACATCTTTTAAATAACCGCAGGGATAGTGACTCCACCGCTTCCATGGGCAGCCTGTTCCAATGATCACAACCCTCTCAGTGAAGAATTTTTTCCTAATATCCATCTTAAACTGCCCCTGGCAAAACTTGAGGCCATTTCCTCTTGTCCTATCATCACTTGTTACTTGGGAGAACAGACTGATCTCCACCTGGCTACCACCTTCCTTCAGGTAGTTGTACAGACCTGTAAGGTCTCCCCTGAGCCTCCTTTTCTCCAGACTAAGTAACACGAGTCCCCTCAGCCACTCCGCAGAGGACTTGTGCTCTAGACCCTTCACCTGTTTTGTTGCTCTTCTTTGGAAACACTCCAAAACCATGGTGAGATGCTATGAAGTAGGTGGCAATGGTATGTGTGTTGTACAGGTCACTAGGACCTCTTCAGCCCTCATCAAAGGGAGTGGTAGCCTTCTCTCCTTTCATACAACACATATGTTCTTTGAATACCTCCTGGGCAGCCTGTTCCAATGCTTCACCCTTTCGGTGAAGAATTTTTTTCTAACACCCAACCTAAACCTCTCTTGGTGCAAACTCATGTGAGCTGGGAAGAAATCTCTGCCTGTTTGCAACTTGGATTAGAACTGATGACTTCAAACCATTTGACATCCGTGTGTGACACATCTAATATTGGAGAAAAAATATTGGATTGGTTGGACCACAGCCTGAAGTAAAAGTTTAAACTTTGAAGTCAAAGTTTAAGTATTTATCCAGTAAGATAAATTTATACAGTAAGGCAAATGTTAAACTAAAAATAAAATAAACTTAATTCACTTAAAACATACAACAACACTGATTGATTTAAGGAGGATTAATTTAAAGTGTTTTTGCAGCTGCTTAAGGGCTTCTGAAATAATGTTCTCTGCCAAACTGTCCCAGAGTGATATTAAGTAATTATGGTGCAGTAATTAAAATACTGGTAGTTGTAATGGATTGATTTATGGACCTTTTCAGGAATCTAATGAAAATAATCTCTTTAAGACCACTGCAAAATCTCAGTGATCAACAATTTTGAGCAGAGGAATCCTGCACCTCCTTTTACAATTGTTCAACCCACATTTTTTTGGGCCAAAGAGGTGGATGAAGTCCCTATTTCTTCACTCATTCATATGCATTAATCTGCACTTTTACTGCTTCTATTTATTTTCCAGCTGTAGAGCGACATTCTAAGTTTATGGTCCCTTTATCCCATCATTTCTAACATGTATAACTTGTCAACCGAATGAGCGACATCACTCAAATTTAGCATCTCCAAACATGAAGTTATTGCTTGGATGTTTATTACTTCAAATATTAGCACATTGTAGAAGTGAGAATGTTTCCTACACATTAGAAAGCAGCCTTCCACACAGCAAGGCTAGCCCACGGGATTTAACTATGAGAGAGTAGTTAACATGGAAAGGTCAGCTCCTTAACGTGGAGAGTTTACTGCTGAGTGAACAAGCAGACTCAGGGGAGAGATGTAGGTACCAATGAAGGCATAAGAGAAGATAAAATCTGCCTAACTGCAGGGGTTATTCTGCAGCAGCTTTTATGGTGTGTTGGTGCTCTATGAAATCAGTCTTGGAGAAAAGACCATCCTCCCCACCCCAGCCCTACTAATAAACCAGACTGGCTTCCCTGTGCACATCCTTTAAAGTCTCTGACAGCCTTCTCCTTCTGCTATGGGTAGCACAGCCCCAAAAGAAGGGCTGTAGCATGTCTTCAAAAACTATTGCCTTGATGCTCTTGCTCATAGCCCTAACTATGTCCAAGTCCTCAGGCTTTTCTACCTAAACCCCAATCACATCAAATTTCTTAATTCCAGCCACCCATTTCACCACACAAGCCCTATGAGAATATATGCAGGCAAATTAAGTTCAGGAAGAAGAAAAGTATTACCTCTTTATTTATATGTTAAGTAACTGGTTGAGGTCTGTAACAGAGTTCAGCATGTAACCAGGGGTTGGAAATGTCAGACCATGAATGTAGATTTGAGCATGATTAAGCTCTTAGTGGAAAGGCAAACACAAAGAGAAGACCTCTTCCTTCTCCTCTCAATTTCTAGTGCTCTCTAATTCCATCCAAGTTTTTTGGAGATGGCCGTTCTCGAGGCAGTTTGGTTTCCCACTGCCATATGAAACCTAGAAGCTGAAAACTGTGAAAATGAAAACCTGCAGAAAGATTCCGTGCTGTTTTGTCCAAGTTAAAACTTGTCCTCTCTACACAGAATCAGCAAGCCCATCCGTGCCCATGCAGCATCTTGAAGCAGATATGATAATTGTGTTTTCACTTAGGGACATCAAGGAAATCTGATGAGTGTTGTACTGGAAAAGATCTTGGCATTTTGTGGTTATCATTCTTACATCAACTGCAGCAGAAAGATGTGTGATCAATTCAAAATAAGTTCTAAATCTTGCAGCTGATCGACTATGCATTATTTAATGAATATTCTGACAATTTCTTCTTTTGAACCTCATAAAATGCAAACTTTGATGTTCAAATAGCTTCCATTAATTCATTCTGTCTTAATGCATATGACATGATTACGCCAACTCTTATCAGTTCTTCAAAAAGGCTAATAAAACTATAAACTGCTTCTCACCAGTGAGCTTACATAATAAGAGCCAATATTTTAATTAGGCTTTTCTTGTTGCCATTTAAATATAGCTCGATAGCAGGTGGGAAAAAAAAATGTAAGACAAAAAAGCTTTAAAATATTTTCATTCTCTCCATAAATGGTTCGTGTTCACAATTTAGAAAAGAGACACATAACAATTATGATGGAGGAGTGAGATGAAGAGTTTTTAAATCAACTTTTTATCTTTACAAAACCCAAATGTCATTATTAAAACCTGTGATGAACCAGTGAAACTCTTCCACATGATCAACACATTGCAGAGAAATTACTGACAGAAAAGGCTACAGTTTCAGTTTTTCATACCAAGGATTATTTGTGCTCTAGTTCAGAGTAACCAAGTCAAGGGTTTAGAAGACATAGCAGTTTCTGAAGGTACACAACAAATAGATATGGCTTACTTGAATTCAATTTTACAGTGCCCAGAGGTGGGCAAAGGTGGTGTTTAGACCAAAGTGGGGACTACACCAGTTTAAAAATGATTCTGCAGGAAGGCTTTCGGCTTTCAGGACAGAGAAAACACACCAGGGAACCACTAAAACCAGAGAATGCAGTAGTACAGATTGATGCACGCAAGAGTCATGTGCTTCCACGAACACATTGAAACCAGTATTAATGAATTCCCATTGGAAATCGAAGGCTTGTATGCATCTGATATCAGCAATGTAAGAGATTAACAGCATGGAAATCAATGCAATGAAAGGAAATGTAATTGATTCTGCAACAGAAAACCATCAGAGTTACTGTAAAAGACAAACGAACAATCCACTGCCTTCAGTGACTTTGATTACACACCTAGGAAAGGAAATGCACAAGAGTTACCACTTGTAAATTGTGCAAATACCCTGACTTCAACCATATATCTTGGAAATTGCTAATATCCCTTGCAAAATAAATGTTAAGAACTTAATTTTGCTTTTATCACACATAATCAACAAAGAGTCAGAGAGAATGGAAAGCATTGCTTCATTTCTTCAAATAAAGAAATACTTTCTGTGAACAGAGTCTATGCCCCAATTAAGAGCTACTGAGAGAGGATGTGGCTCTCCAGGTCTGGGGGTAACTTCTCTCTGGGGCTGGGGGGAAGATCACCTTGTCTGCAGGAGGTGGACATAGGTGAAGCAAGTAAAGCAGCAGTGGAAGAAAGTTAAAAGACTCTGCAGCATCAGAGGTGTCAAAGACGGTGTTGAAGGATCATGTCTGAAACCCTGTATGAAAGGAGAAGCAGGCAGAGTCCGAGCTGATTGGGCGAGTAAATGGAGACTCCTGTGAAGGTGAAGGCTGGAAGCTGGTGACTTCAGTCACCGTAAGGAAGGGTCCTGCTCTGCTGACAGATCTGCAGCTACAGATCAGGTTCAGTGCCCTGGTTCTGGTCTGGGAGCTCTGTCCTGCCTGGGTAGGAGAGCTTTAAAGTCAGAACATTAGAGGAAGGGAGATGATAGTACAGAGTCAGGCAAGGAAGTAGTAGACCAGGATGGCAAGAAAAGTGAGATATGCACAAGAAAGGCTCTGGTGAACCGGGCTGAAAGAAGCCCACCTCAAACAATGCACAAAAATAAGAAGCAGCTGAGTACATGACTCCATTGGGAAAGTTTTCGTTCTTTTCCTGGGAAACCATCACAGCGGAGTGTCTCTCTGTGCCTGTACACTAACACATACAGCGTGGGGAATTGAAGTTTGGGTGCAGTTGAGGAGGAATTAAAGTTTGGGTGCAGTTGAAGAGCTACAATCTCAATAGGATCATGGAGGCATGGTGGGACAGCTCATACGACTGCCGTGCTGTGGTGAGTGGATACAGGGTCTCCAGGAAGGACAGGCCAGGATGCTGAGAAGGTGGCTTTCCCTTTATGTGAGAGAGCAGCAGAGATGCATGGAGCTCTGCCTGGTGATGCATGAAGATCAGGATGAGAGCTTATAGGTCAGGATTGGCAGGCAGACCAATGTGGGTGATGTGGTCAGCACCTCCTACCAACTGAACAGAAGTAGATGAGCCCTTCTTCAATAACTGGAAGAATCCTCCCATTCAAAATCCCCGTTACTCATGGGGTATCTTAATGATTATCTGCTGAAAAAAACTTGGGCACAAGCAACCCAGGAGGTCTGTGGAGGGCATTGCTGACAACATCCTGACACAGGTGATCAAGGAGCTGGTGAAGGGAGATGTTCTGCTGGATCTCACACTTGCAAACAGGGAGACACTGCAGGGGAAGTTGAAAGCTGGGGACAGCATCGGTTGCACACAGCATGAGGCGGTAAAGTTCAGGATCATGAGAGGAAATATCATGGCAAAAAGCATTAAGACATGGACTTCAGAAGAGCAGACCTTGGCCTATTCAGGGACTTGCTTGGAAGAATGCCATGGGACACAGCCCTGGAGAGAAAAGAGGTCCAGGAAAGTTGTTGGATTTTCAAGTATCACTTCCTCTTGATGTGTACGGAACCAAACAAAGGAGGCAGCAGACCTGTGTGGATGAGCATATTGATCCTGACAAAACTCAAACGTTACAAGGGGTATACAGGAGGTATAGGCAGGGAGAGGAGATGCGGCAGGAATATAGAGACGTTGTGTGATTGTGCAGGGATGGTATTAGAAAAACCATATTCAGCTGAATTCAGTGAGGGACATGAAGGGCACTAAGAATGGCTTCTACAGGTATACCATCAGCAAAAGAAAGTCTAGAGAAAGTATGGATTTGCTGTAGGTAATATTACTTAGCTATTAAGCATGTTCTATAAAACCTATATATTGCAATTCCTTGTTAGAAAGAGTTAAGGTTTTTCTAAGATTATCATTCTTACTAAATCACATTTGTGGAGTGTCTACAGTATTCAGTAAAGTCCTGGAGACTTTTTCCTCAAAGAAATGTTAAGGCTCCCTTTGCAAAGCAGAAGAGTTTGTAAGATCCTGTGGTTTTTAAGGTCTTTAAAGACTATCCCAAACTGGTGAAACTGATACTCGACATAAAGTCCCATAAACTGGACTATAGGAGTGATGACTGAATTCTAAGATCTAGAGACACATTCCCAAACTTTTTAACTTTTAAATTTGGCACAGGAGAGATTTTCTGTCTTCCTTTTCCCAGTTTAAGTCCTTAAGTGCATTACTATTCTTCTCAGGTTTCTACAAGCTTCTCTATGTTTTTGACATTGCATCGTTACAATCGCCGTACATTTCCTTTTGTATTCTGCAAGCAGGCTAGTCCACAACATGTACAGATTCTGATCACACCTAGAATCTGCCAGAGTCCAGGCAAATAAGCAATTAGCATGGTTCTGGAGATTTAAAAATACATGTTTCAAGAAAAATACACTGTCCTATTTTCTGTTCTTTGGGGAGGAAAAGAGGGTTTATTTCACCTCAATGAAGAGAACCATGCCTGCTTGTATTTCCTTGCCCTGGATTCTAATGGGGTTATTTTAATTTATAACTGCCTTGTTATATCAAAGAATATATCAGTAAATATACCATTTAGTATGGAGCCCTGATTCTGCTTTTAAGTTCTGCTTGATGGATTATTTTGTATTCCATAACCTAATATTACTGACGGTTATGTAGGGCATCACTATAAATTAGATTATTTAACATCAGATGATACAGTGTTTCTTTTTTAAATATTTTATTGTGCTATAGAAGGAATATCCGGCTAAGGAGAACAAGAGGTTGCTTGTCAGTATAAAGAAAATGGCAATGGGGATTCTGGGATTCAGGGTTCCTCCAGGTGCACACCTGACCTTGGCCAGTGAGTTAGTCAGTGTAACATTCCTCTTTAATACAGTGTTTAGTAGTAGAAGTGATCAACATCTGTTCCAGCAGCTGAAGAGTAGAGCTAGCAGGATTGTTCCCGAAGCTTTCTCATGACTTTGATGAATGATGGTTCCTGGGGAAGGAGAGACCACCACGGTCCCTTAGATGGCACTGCTTAGTCCTGCTTGTGGCATCCTAACACTTACCATTTAATCATACTCTCACCAAAGAGTGCTGCTATCTGAAGTAAAACATAACTATTTTTATGGCACAAAATAGCAGCTTTCCAAGAACAACACTTTTCATAAGAACTTAATTCAATGGACATCATCTACCAATCACGGTCTTGTAAGATGCCAGAAACCCTCATGTACAGCCCTAAAGCAGATACGTCTAGCTGTTAGGACTCTGAAATGAAAAATGCCCTTAACAAAAGATACATGTTCAATATCCATAAAGCACAACTGAAATCAAGGAATACCAACATTTTAGACCTGTAACAGGAAGGAATTTTCAGTGGAACTGACGCTATGCCAGAGCGTTTCACTGTTACGTGTTTTGCACTTTATGCAACTGCAGTAGCATATGATGAAATGTGGTAACATATAAAGCAAGAGAATTCAGTATTTGCCCTGCAGTGCAACAAGATCTAGGGTCTAGAGAACAAGTCCTGTGAGGAGCAGCTGAGGGAACTGGGGTAGTTTAGCCTGAAGAAAAGGAGACTCAGGGGAGATCTTATTGCTCTCTACAACTACCCGAAAGGCGGTTGTAGAGAGGTGGGCGTCAATCTCTTCTCCCTTGTAAGAAGTGACAAGACTAGAGTATTGCTCTCTACAACTACCCGAAAGGCGGTTGTAGAGAGGTGGGCGTCAATCTCTTCTCCCTTGTAAGAAGTGACAAGACTAGAGGAAGCAGCCTCAAGTTGCACCAGGGAAGGTTAAGGTTGGATATTAGGGAAAATTTCTTTACAGAGAAGGTTGCGAAGCATTGGAACAGGCTGCCCAGGGAATGGTGGGCTGGAAGTTTTTTAAAGACATATAGGTGTGGTGCTGAGGGACATGTAGCAGTGACCTGGCAGTGCTGGGTTAACAGTTGGACTTGATCTTAAATGTCTCTTCCAACCAAAACAACTCTGTGAGGATGGTGAATCGCTCTAACCTAGCAAGTCCGTTGATACATACATTTCTGGTAGGTACATATTCATGTTCCATACTGCAGAATGTGAATGTCTGCAACATCTAATATATTAATTCTCTAAGTCCACTGAAAGGTAGGAATATGTTGCCATCTTCATGCTATAACTCAACCAGAAAATGAAGTGACGTATATGAAGTCAGAGAAGAAGCCTATGGCATTGGCTCACCTCCAGAGGTGATGTACTATCTGCTACGTCATCCTACATCTCATATTTTGATATAAGAGAAGTAACTTTTTTTTTTGTTGGTAAAACTACGGCAAATAATCAATTTCTTTTTTTCCCTCTGAAAGCTTTCATGCCCACAAAAAGAGCAACGTCCTATTTACAAATAAAATCACCTGTGTTTTCTTTCAGTAGCATTTATTGTAGCATCTTCAATTATTTTAAATACCTTGCTCTTTTGCCACTGATGAAAACAAAGTGCCAAGAATACTGAGATGGGAAGGGACACAACTGTTCTCAGAAGAGCTCATAACTCTGACTGTGTCAAAGCTTCCCTTTGCTGAACAAGGACCAAACACATCGAGCCCACTGATACAAAGAAAATGACAAGGATTCTCAAAAATAAAACAGGACACTGTTAACACTGTAACCAAAGAGCAGAGTGTCAAAGCGAAAAACAAACACAACCCTTTTCCAGTGGAATTCTTTGAGTAAAATGTGGGGAGAAGGGTAGGATAATCCCTGACCAAAGTAACCTGTCCAGATACTCAGTGTACGTGTGATATATCTTAGTGGGTTTTCCCTAAAAAATATCATATTCTGACACTGGAAAAGGGGATGAGGCGGAGAGAGCACACCATTATTCCAAAACTTGCTTTCTCAGAATGCAAGGACTATGTAAAAAGCTATCTGAATATCCCTCACCATGTTTAAACAGGGCTTATATAGATATTAGGAAGGGGGAGGAGAAGGGGGCTTTCCTTCCTTGCACCTAGCAAGATAACCAAGCAAGAATAATGACATACAGCAGACCACAGCTAAATATTGATTCAGATGTCATTGCAAAAAGAAAAGGTTAGAGAACAGCAATTTGAAAATAATGATGTAAAAATATATGAAATAATGGTGGAGACAAATAGACCTGCAGCAATTATACACAGAGCAGTTCAAAGGCCCTGCTGGATTAGAACAACAGCAGATGATTCAGTACCTCCTGTGAAAATGGTTCTCCCCACTTGGTATCTATGTAGCTCTTCTGCCTGGAACGAAGCTGCATGACAGGCACAAATTCAGGCAAGGAAAAACCTGCTAATTAGAGGAGTCACTCCAGTTTAGTTCCAGGTGACATCACTTAACCAGCATTTTTGCATCTGGATATCCTTGTTGGCAAGACATTGTGCTACAGGTAAAAAATTTGATCACAACGAATGAGATGGACAGATTCTGGCTCTGTGCAGTGAGATCTGTCATTCAAATGTTTTATATATGAAGGAAATCCAGTACTGCTCTTAACTGCACTGCACTTTTAAACAGCAGTGTGTATGACAATAAGCTGTTTACCAGCATCAGCACTGACTGAGGGCACCTACAGACCCCTAACACGGTAGGGGCTGTCAGACATGATCCTCCTCTTTTTTCCTAGCATTTGCATTTCGCTGAAATAGAGATTTCTTAATGCAGCTGTTGCACCTGCTGTGAAACACAACTTCTATTACTTTAAGGCTAATTTTAATTTTACACTTGCTTGCTGCATAATCTACAAGAACGTGTTGGGTTTGTGTCTGGCAGGGTTTTGGTAGTGGGAAAATGGACTACTGGCATGGCTCTTGTAAGAATTGTCAAGAAGCATCCTTGGCTCCAAGATGGACCCACCTCTGGCCAAGGCCAAACCAGTCAGTGCCTCTGTGATAACATATTTAAGACGGGAAACCTGGTGGGCAAGTTCCTCTGTTCTAGGAGCCCTTTTGTGTTAGAGATGAGTGGGAGTGGAGATGCACAACCATGGGGATGCTGAGGTCAGTGAGGAGGGAGGGGGTAGTTATGCTGGCGCAGCCATTGCCCTCGGTGGGGTGGCAGGTTGAGCCCCTGCAGCCTTCAGAGTTAAGCAGTGGGGCAGAATCCCATCTCTAGTCATTGGAGGACCCCACATGGGAATAGGGGACAGTGCCCAAAGAAGTCTATGAAGCTGAGGGAAGCCTGTGCCAGAGCGATCTGTTGCTGGGAGGACTACAGCCTATGGAAGGAACCTATTCAGGTAGGAGAAGTCTATGGACAACTGTTTCTCGTGGGAAGAATGACATGTTGCTGCAGGGGAGGACTGTGAGAAGTCTCCTTCAAGGTGGAAGGAGCAGCAGAAACAAGCAGAGCTGGGCCCATGAAGAAGGTAAGATGTGGAGAAGATGAATTTATATAAGATCTGGTTGTATTTATCACTGTCCTACCCAGATTCAATTGGTGAATTTGTGGTGGGTTTGCTTAAATTAAATAGATTGTTTCCCCAAGTGGGGTCTGCCTTTTGCCCACAACCGTAATTTGTGAATAAGCCCTCCCTGTCCTTTATCTTTACCCTCTAGCCATTTGTTGCATTTTCTCTTCCCCTGACAAAGAATAAAAGTTAGTTCCTGCTCCAGAAAAGTTGACACTGGAAAAGGTTTATTGACTACGAATTCAGGAGAAACCTATTTTGACCATTCTCTGGGGCTGCAGAAAGTGCAAGGGCATACAAAACTTCCAGTGGCTATAATCTTCTTCCAGCATGTTTCTGACACTTCAACGAAACAGTGGAAACAGCAGAAGACTGACTGGCCAGGAGAACTTCAAAAAAATGTTTCTCTCTGCTGAAGAATAACTACTATGATCTATAAGAGACATTATTTAGAATTATAACTGCTGCCTCTAAAGTTGTGCAGAGCTGCTTCCCCGAGCATCTGATGTGTCACTGTTATCACTAGTTTCTGCCAGGGCTGTTACAGATTCTGAACTGAAAAAAAAGAAAAGGAAAATAGTAGCACGGCAGAAGTTCTTCTGCTTTTGATATTGGAGTTTAACGACCCCTGTGAACTGTATTTTAGTGCTGTCAACGCAAGCAAATATTCACCGCACTTTATTAGAGCAGTCCTACTGCTTGCTCCTTCCTTTTGACAATAGGGCCCTAGCTTGTCCTTAAATACTTTCAACCTGAATGTGCCCATTTTGGAATAACTTAGATAAAAGCCTCCTGAAAGCTTCAGGTTTCTTGGAGTCCTTTCTGCCAGGCAAACAGGCTAAGGAAACCTCCTCCCACCCTACTTGTTTGTTTTTGATAAATAGTGGGGTCCAAGCCCGCCAGCCACACAAGTTTTATGAAAACTGAGGTCGGGGTCAGAGCAACTATTAACCTTTGCATAGATACGTTTGGGGTAAATGTACCACAGAAACCGTGCGTGAGCTCTCTGCGTGTAGGCAGCAGAACCTCGCTCTTGAGCATGCAACGTCATCAAACTAGTAAGCTATTCCAGCAAGATCAATTAACAGAAGCTTTTTTTGTGACAGAATTGAAACTCCAAAAGTGGGTAACTGTTGAGTCAGAAATGGTAAGATCAGATGAAGAGTGAAAATATAGATTGAAGATTTTTACAAAGATAAGCATACACGGAACAGGGCAAAGGTACAGCCTAACGCTTTTTTGCAGTCCTATCATGCCACCCACATCCTCATTTTGTTAGAAAGCATTATACAAACTGTTTGAGGGGAATTCAGGCTATTCACTGAAAACCACCAAGCACCTTGCTGAAGGCCAGTGGGCTGATTCCATCGAATACTGAGGGGGACTTTGGGCTATCAAGTGCATCGTGGAAAGGATGGATTTTTTCCTAACCATTTTGCATAGTCATTTACACCCACAAAAATTGAATATATCGCACTGTTATTCCAACTTAACAGTGTGTTTCACTCATTCTGTAAAGGTATAGATGACGGCTCATGTTACAGGATGAATAAGAGCAAAGCGCCCTTTAACAGCCACATTTAAGAAATGTGTTTCCTCTTGCACTGAAGTTGTCTCTCTTTCTATCGATTCAGGAGCTCACACTGGTAAGGGCCAATTTTTTCCAACAGGTTTGCAAGACTTAATTTATTAAGACTTGGGCTGAGATCTAAAAAAGACTGAAGTATTTTTCCGATGTGCCAGAAGTGAAGACTTTTTTGCATTCTGATCTTCCAACAAAGGTTTTCTCAGGTCAAATATCTACCATTATTTATGCAGCTCTGTTGGCATGCGTGGCATTCTGTAGGCTTCTAAGATGTCAGGAACCATGCTCTGAGGAGTCATAATCTAAAATCTGGCATATAATTTAATGAGAAAGGACAAAAGAAAAGATAAATAGAAAATTGCTCCTGGAAAAGTTCTGCTGTTTATTTTTAATCACAAAGAATGCAGATCATTCAGGCTTCTGTTTCAGATTTGTTTCTGCTTTGAATTACTAGATATGCAGGAGAGAAAGAGGTCAGACACAGCAACCAAGAGATCCCCCAGGAAGGATAAAATAGAAGTTACAAAGGGAATAAAAAATTTCTTAACAAACTCCTCTTATTCTGACATCCTGCCTCTCCTTTTCGTTGCCAAAGAACAACAAACCAGGAGATTTCAAGGGGAAAGCTTTTCATTTCCTGAAAATTGAGGTATCTTCAAGCTGATGCTAAACCCACCCATCCTTTGCTCTTGTCTTTCCTGGGAGATGCAGCGTGAAGTTGGGATGAAGATCGTGCACAGAGGGCTGCTGCTGTGAGCAGCACCAGAGCTGCCACACGCTTGGGTACCTTAATGCAGTTCTAGGGCCACCCTCAAACACTCAGACCTGTTTGGCTCTGTAACCACCACAGGCACCAGGGGACCTGATATGTAGTTCCCAGCACTTTACTCCTTTCCATCCTACTTGTCATTTTTTCCCCTCCTTCTGCCACACAACCCAGCCTACATCAGAAAACACACTCACACTATCAATTTTTCTCTGCCTTTGCACTTGATGTTTTCCTCGCAGAAAGAGACACGAACTTCACTGACAATTATATTCTGAGTAACTCAATTAGTCCTGAAATGCAGAACAGTGAACATTGTATATTTTCTCCATCTCATTTATAACGCTCCTTTAAAAAAAAAAAAAGTTTCTTTTTTCTCTGACAATTCTCTGCTGATAATCAGGTATAAATAGATTATATAGATGTATGTAAAAGCCTGTTTATTTTATAAGCTGCAGCTATAAGTTCAGCTTAAGGTAAATGACTGGCAAGGAAAAGAGCAAAAAGGCACAAATTTTAGAGGTATGCAACATAACACTTAAAATACCAGTGAGGTTCTCCTCACCTATCCTGATTCCAGCTGCAAGAATTACAGGTCAACAAATTCACATATTTGGAAGGCAAAAAAAAGAAAGAAAAAATAAACATACAGAACAAATCCATTGTTGCAAGATATTTCCAAGATTCATATACAATTCAATAGCAACAAGAATATTTGAACGTATTTCAAAACAAACAAAACAACCTGTGATTCTTCCCACAGAAGTGACATGTACTAAACTTGAAGTCTTAGGGAATTCTTAGGAAATTAAGTTTTCACTGTATGTTTCTTAATAAAAATTGGTGGAACATGGTATCAATTATTTCAGCATTAAAGGATGAAGCTGGGAGAAAAGACGATTTTTCTTCTCCTTGACTGTTCTGTTGCATATATAACTTGTCCATTTTGATATGAAAATTTTTCCTTTCTGTGTAGTTATGTTACTTTGTTACAGAAGAAAATGGAGGAAGTTAATTGGTTCTCTCAACTGTGGTATGAAAAAAGTTAAATCTTTCCGAGGTGGAAGTTAAGTACACCCATTCAGCTTGGTGAAAACTACCATGAATGTGAATCAGGAACATGCTGTGACTCAAGGTGCTGGAGGCACGGAAGTTCACTGCAAAACTATATTAAAGACAGGAAGGTTCACTTCTGAAAGGGAGAAAATCACTACAGGAACTCAATACTAGCTTTTAATTAGCAGATGCAGCTTTTGCCACACATCTCGAAGCTCAGTTTGTTAGGCTTAAAATAGAAAGAGCTAGCGAACCGTGATTAAAAAATTGCTGGTTTGTTTTTGCTTTATTTGCCATGTCCTAAAGGTAGTCTCTAGCTTAGAGCACAAAAAGTTATCAACTGATTGTACCTTGTCATCAGCTGGCCAGAAGCCTGATGGCAAGATCACAGTGGTCTTCACAAATGAATATAAAGGAAAGTTGGGCCATGATCAGACCCCGGTCTCTGTGACTCGGTACAAACTGCTCAGCAGTGATCTGATGGGCAGCACAGTAAGGAATTTGAAACGACATGTTAGAGGACAAAAGTGAGGCATGTGCATGGGTGAAATGAAAGAAAAAAACAAAAAGAGCTCTTCAGAAGTCATTTTTGCTTAGAGATAAAGGCTGCTCAATCTCTCAAACCTGATTTTCCTGATGGAGCAGAAGAGAGATTTTCCTGTTCCTGTGTCTGTTATGTTTCCTCCAACCTGATTTGCAGACTGGCAATTATAATGTCTCCTATTGCTGTTTTTTAAATCACAAAATTTGAAAACAATCTAGTTAAGGACACAGACAAAAATCCCCAAGAGAGGGCTGGGAACAGGAGACATCCCAGATTTTCTCAGATAATGAGCATTTAAAGCTCATTTCTTGGTATAAAAATTCCATATCAAAAAATGTTGACACTTTTTCTTTTCTTATTACAGTAGAAAGAGAGCATTTAGAATATGCCAAACCTTAATATTGGATTTGCACCAGGAAATGAAGCCAGGGGATCTGGCCAGGAAATATGTGCTCTAAAAACAAGAGCAAATTCACGATACCAGTGACTGAGGGACAAAACACTGGGTTTCAGCATTGCTGCAGTATGAAACACAATGGATCTCTGACCAGCGGGTTTTCTTAAGGCTAGCTCTGAAAACTTTCCAGAAAACACTTCTACTTCTGCTGATTTGTCAAACAACTACAGGGCAAATTCAGGGCAACTCCGTTCTGGAGAGATGCGTTATCCTAACAGGGCTGCTACTATTAAAAAATCCCTAGTGACAAGTTTGCAGGTCTGGAGGTGCTCTTGTGAAGCAATGATATGGTAATTAAACTGTATGTCTAGATCAAGTCTATTATAATCTGTTCTCCCCAGCACTGGGAGAAGCAGGTGCATCCTGTCAAAGAGCTTCCATAAAGTGGAAGCGCTTTTAGGTACAATTACTTCACAATAAATATATATATGTGGGAATTTTATAAATAAATTACAGGATAAACCAATTCCCATAAAGATGCTAGAAACTATCACACAGGTTTCAAGAAACTAGTCAAAAAAGAATTATTATTATTTCTTTACTTCCAAACAATAGCATGGTCTCTAAATTCATTTGCACACTTGTTCTTTCTCTTACCAGCTGTTGCCCTTTTGGACCCCAACCAGCATACTGAAGCTTTGCATTGCTGACCTCAGGGGGATACAAATTCTGGGGATCCCTGCAAAAAGAGAAAAATAAGATTTCAGCTACAGAAACGTCTTTATTTGAGATGGTCCACCCCTGCCTTGGAAATCCACCATGACCTTGTAAGGCGTATTTCAGCTGGAATCATCTAATATTTAGATTTCAGTAGATTTCCGTATTTTTTTTTTACTGCAAGGTAAGCACTGTACCACTAGGAAGCATTGATAATTTCAAGTATTTAACTGACAATTTCTGTTTCTTATCAATACAAAGTTCCACTGCTGACTTGCCTTAGTCTTAAGAATTAGTCAAGGGATGGCAAACAAAGTAATTGTATTTATCAACACTAATGATGTCCACAAAGGAGAAACTATAATTATATTTCTGAATTACACTGCCACAAGAAAAATATAATTTCATCTTCTTCATCCCATGGCTCTTCTTCCTAATAATTTTGCTTTGAACATGACAGTAGAAAAGTTTAGCAACTATAACAACTGATATGCAGCCTGGCTTTGAAAGGAAAAGCTCCTATTAATAACAAATACCTCTTTTTTTTTTTTTAAGCAAATAAAATCAAAATGCTTTTCTTGTTCTTTCATCCATTACCTTCATCTTGCAGCAGAAATCAGTGAGACATAGAAAATGCAATGTAGAAAAAGGGGGCTTTTTTGGTGAATGTCAGAGCAGCATAATGTCATTTTACTGCAGCACAGACAGTATTGCCTTGCCTGTTTATATTCAGCACAAATAATTGCATTGCATATTCTGAAGTCACATTGCTACAATTCCGTGTTTAGTGCATTCTACAAACAAGAGCACTAATAAAGCCTGTATACAGTGTGCCTCACTAGCAGATCTCAAACTGCTTTAAAAAGTACGGGTATTATCGTTGCTGGTCTACAGATAGAAATGACAAGGCAATTTGAGGCCAACCACCCAAAACCAGAGAAAAGAGCCAAAGCCTGCCTAGCTTTTAAGCAAAAGGCGTTCTCTCCTTGTACAGAGTTTTTCTTCAGTAAAGACAATGTTTTCCAGTCAGTATTTTCAAAACAGAACAAAACCAAATGTGATAATTAGACACTGACTGAATTCTCATTATTGCCTGTTTTTTCACCTGATGCTGTAACACAGTTACACTCCAGCTCTGTCCTTTTGGGCAAGAGCTCCCTTGGCTGCACATTCTCACTGCTCTGAGGCTGTTGCAGCAAGTCTAAAGGCAGCAGAAAGAGGAATGTTTAGAAACTGATTTCATGCAGTTTTTCCAATGTGAATAAAATATAGCTTTTCCTGTAAGCTCCTGCCCAAAGACCAGCTAGAATCCAAGCAGACCCCACCTGAGGACACCTACGGCAACTGTTTCCCTCTTCCGTAACTCCTGCAGTTGGAACAGCAACTTCTGCTCTTCTTATGGGTTATAAATCATAACCCATAATGTCTGCAAGGCTCCTGGGAAGAAGTCTGTGGAGCCATAAAGTGCTCAGTATGTCAGGTTTGATGCAGATGAGATCCTTTAGGAATGTGGAGGGGCAAGACTGGTTTGTTGAGACTCTGACCCTTCAAGTCTAAGCATACTGCAGGGTGCCCAGGTAGCCGTTTTTAACCAGAGGTGTCTTTGTGGGTAGCCTAAGGTATGGATAAGAGAACACAAAACTCTCATGCAGAACTTGTCTAACAGCCGCCACAAAATTCCCATTCCAGTAAAAAGAATAGCCATACAACTACTGGATCTCTTCAAGCTTGTGTGCGTTAGCTGCTTAAGTGTCAAGTCAGCTATTCCTGTTAAGACTTAATCTCTCTGGTTTGCTATCTTGATTATCTTAACAGAGAATAACCTCTGAGTGCAGGAGAAAAAGAGAAAATAAGAGTGAATCCAATCAAAACCTCTTACGGGAGAAAAAAAGAAAATGTATTTCACTATTCGTCAAATGAACTATCTAGTTCTTGGGGTTTTTTACCCATGGAGAGAAAAGGAGCAAGATAATTCCCATAGAGGGGGAAATAAACAGATTATACAAATGGTAAGAATTCAAACCTGTAATACTTCAGATAACACAGGCAGAGCTAAGGGGCACACATACCAGTTACAGCCAATAATTTAGACCACAGCCCAGACAAGTTCTGTCGGTTCTGCTCATTGCATCATCTTTTAGAACAGGCAAACTCAACACAGTGAGAAATGCTGTACAAACCAGCTTTGGTAGCTGATAAGGCAGAAGGAAAAGCACTCCATTTGATCTACTAGCAAAGAGCTCTGCTGCAGACAAAAAAGGGAAGTCATCTTCCCTTTCTCTGGTATGGCTGAGGAAAGATAGAATTGCATCTCCTTAGTTTCTTCTTAAGTTGTTCAGAAAGGCTGGGAAACTTCTTTTGTAGCAAAATCTTGTTTGTTTGCCTTGAAACTTTTTGATAAGTATGTGGATAGAAAGGCTGACAGAATTGCATATTATCTGGAGGTACCTCATTTACAAACCTATTTAACATAAACTGCCTCTATATTCAGCCTGTAACAGCGTGCTCATCCAGGTTGTGATGTAGACCACTGAAGGCAGGCAGTAGCCAGGCATCCATCCTCATGCTGCGAGTTATTCTTTTCTATCACAGGCTATGAAAGCAGTCTAAGATCCTAGTTTCCTTCCACAAGCACTCCTGAGAGATGGACATTTTCTTCTTGGCAGATTTTGTCTTGTTCCTCATCTCTTCTGAAGAGAATCATCTTCCCTAAAGTAGCAAAATTCACTCCCACACCTGCAGGAAACTTTGGCGTCATGTGCAACAGGACTGAGAAGACATCTCTCCTTGATCTGGCAGGCAGAGAAACTGCAGGAATGATCTGGAGATGGGCTGCATTAGCAGTGGCCAGGGAGACTGGGTTGTCAGCAAGCCTGATGGCGGCAGGAAAATGGAATTCACCTTCTCGTGAACACTACTGTGAAAGACCAGATTCCCCCACATTTACTCAGGCTGTGTTGGCCGTATGGTCTGCAGTGGAATCTGTGTGGTCTCCTTCTCTGGTAGCCCCAAGCAACCCCTTTACGAACCCATTATATCAGCTATATAGAGAGGAGGAGGAATTATCTACACAGCTGCTCCAGGCAGGATGGTCACAACCCTCTACTGTACTCACCAGGAAAGCTCTTAGTGATCTTCAAACTGAAAAACCTGTTTGGAAAGCAGCAATCACACACATTTCCAATTATCTCATACTATTCTGGACATTCAGCTCTCCTTGGTAAAGATCCGTTACGGGTATCAGACCAAAGCCACACCTATATCCCAGGAGCACTCATCCAGTTGCTGCATAAGTGGGATCTCATCCCAGTCAGCTCCTTCTGGGAGTATGTTACTGCTGATAAGCTATAGTCCTTCATAGTTACACCCTTGCTTCTCCTCCAAAAGAGCCTGCTTGAAATTCCTCTGTATTTTATCTTGAATCAATCAATATTATGGGTCATCTCAGCCTCTCCAAAGAGCCAGCGCTCCTCGCAGACCCTCATAATTAGGGCTTGTTTGGATCTGAGCCTTCCCCTTGTGAGCTCATTTGTGCAGGATGCTGGCTTGGAAATGGGCTGTTCTGAAGGCAGTCTGTATGTCTCCTGTTATTGGATTACATGAAGAACTAGGTTCGCTGCATTCTCACAATGTCTTTACTGCTTCCTTAAAGAAAATTAATCTTCATTTCCAAAGAAATCGCAAGGCCTTATTAAAGGGTTGCCATTATTTCTTTCATCTCTTAAAATAATTGATTTTAAAGCCCAAGAAAGAAGGGAATAATAATGTTGTTTTAGGCCAGGCAGAAGATGGAGCAGGTGCTGAATAAACTCTTCCATGTTAAGACGACATTGTCTGGACCAGAGACTGTTAAATTGTTCCAGACATGGGCACAATTTCAGAACAATGTTTTAAAAACATTATTGAAGTAGTAAATTGTGAACAGTTCTCATTTAGATAAAGCTTTCTGCCAAAAAGTCTCCTCTCAAAATTTCTGCATAAGGAAAACAACCAAGTGCAACCAGCGTGCTGTCTGCCAAATTGTTTTTGCTTGTAATTTAGCTCAGAACATAGATGTAGAATAAAACAAATTAAACAATCGTATCAGGTTGCCTGGTTTTGACCTTTAAAAGTACTGTGATTAATGAGGAAGTAGTTTTAAAGACATTGTATTGCGTTTTGCTAAAATTGTTACATCTGTGTTTTTGCTCTTCTGTCATGTTCTTCTATTCTAAAGACAAGTTCCCCTCAGAGACTTGATGGCACTGAGTCTCCCCCTGAGCACAAGCAAGACAAACTGTTCTATATTAAGTTCTTCAAAAGCAACTTAAAAAACAATAGAATTTTCCACTGTAATTGAGGGAAAGACTCCTTTTACTTCAACAAAAAAATATTTTATAGTGCCAGACTGAAAAAATCTGAAACTGGAAAAAGCAGTCAAAGTCTGAGGAATGGCATAGGCTGTTCTTCCAGGATCTGCTTTAATAACTTTTAAATACAGAACAATAGGAATTGTATGGAAATACTTTGCACATGCTGCCAGTGTGAGCAAAATTGCAACATTTTGTACCAAAGGCTGCTCTGACATGTCAATCCACTAAACAAATAACCAAAACTATGTATGTGAGCCTGGAGTGAGTTCTTAAGAAAACCTTTGAGCCCCCTTGCTGAACTCTGCTAAGTTTGGAAAATATAGAAAATATATTAAGATTTCAGTAATATATACAAAGAAGTTAAAGAAATAAAGACAGTTAATATCCCTTCTTGTTATTTACATCAAGCCATGACTGAACCGGCCTAAGCACCTTAACCTACCTTTTTTGTGGTTTACTGTAGAAACCTATCTATCTATACTATCTGTCTCAGCACCAGAACTTGGTGTCTTCACATCTACTTCTAATAGCACAAAACCAGACGGCAGCTTAGATAGATTTCCTCTTACTTAGAAAGAAGGAAGGAAAAAAAAAAAAGAAATATATATGTATATAAACCATCACATAGAGAAGAAATCTGCAAGGGATGGAAACATCATAATACTTAAAGAGTTTCTGATGCAAGATGAGAAAAAAGCGAACTGGAGAAAATTTCCAAAAAGAAATAAAAGCATGTAAAATGTGTTCATAAATGTACAAAGAACAACAGATAAGGACTTGGAGAAAG
>NW_010391363.1:14337-14681 GCF_000710305.1 Buceros rhinoceros silvestris | reverse complement strand
TTTTGAGAAGCAAAACACGTTCTTAAACAATTAAATGACTAGTTTATTTCAGTATTCACCAAGGAGAAGAGGAGACAGGTGCCATTAAGAAAATTGCTTCCCAGGAGATACACAGCTCTGCAGAGACTCACAGTGAGACAGAATAAAATATAATACAAATGGGAATCAAAGGCTTGCTGGAACAGACAATTGAGAAATCAGACTGTCAGAAGATGCAACTAAAAGAATTATCCTAGAATTCCAATAAAAGTGCTTAAATAGATGGGGAAGGCTCTTCCAGTCATCTAGGCTCATCCGTTATTAAATATTTAATGCATATATGCCCGCATACACATATTTTCCCT
>NW_010391363.1:0-14230 GCF_000710305.1 Buceros rhinoceros silvestris | reverse complement strand
CACTTTTCAGTGAACAGAAGTAGAGGGAGGTTATTAGAACTTAGAAATTTCAGTTCATAGCATCAGATCACTCAGCTGTTCTTAAGAGCAACTGAGCTCACCAAGCATTTTGTCCAAGGTGGATTATTTCTGTGGGTTTAGAGCATAGAAGACAAAAAGCAAGTGAATCAAAAACATTTGTCCCGAATTTGGTGATCCAGTCAGATTCAAGCCAACAATATGAGCACAGAGGTCTTTTTGATTATAGTCTGCCCATGTCTGTAAAGCAGCCATCAATGTAGTATTTGGGCCTGCAAAATCTTGCACAATACTAATACCACTTCAAAATCCATCACTTGTCAGAAAAGGACTCACCAACTACCCTTGGGAATCAGGTAGAATGATGGCACAGACTTGCCTTTTCACTGACGGTCTACAAAAACTGACTTAAAAACGCATCGGAGACTGGTACATGGCTAGGAGATACGGTAATGCAGGCTGGAGAACTGAAGCCCTTGATCACAATCTCTAGGTTTCCCTGAGCAAGCAAACAATGGATATGGTCCTCAGATACGGGTAGCATTATTTTTTAAATTATGACATTATCGTGTTTCTCATGCGACCCCTCTAAATCATAGATGACAGAGTGAAATTTTACGGCATTTTTTTTAAGCACTTTTGTTCCTGGAGTCATATTTTGTCCCCGGAGTCATATTTTGTCCCCTGAAGAGACAATGAGAGGTGATAGCATTCAGGTGATAAACGCAACCACCTAAAAATAATTTTCTCTTACTCATGTACTTTTCTCCTACTCTGTAGAGGTTTCTCAGCCAGCTCTGATCTCAAGGCACAAGATCTTTGAGCTACTCAAAGCATGAGGTAAGGCATTGGATTTATAACGATTTCAAGTCTCTTTATCTACAACAGAGCCAGGGAAAAATGAAAATCTAAATATTTGAATGCTATCAAGAATGCTAGTCAGAATTACAGCTATCCAAAGATCAGCTCTCCAAAATACGGGCAAAAAAGGATGGGTTGAAGAGAAATAACCCAGCAAGCACTAAGATGTTTAAGAATGAACTGGGAAGATCTCAATAATACCAAGCCTGGGATGAATGTAAATAGTTCTTCAGAGCAGCTCTGGCAGTCTCCAGGAAAGGATGTTTGTGATGAAACCTTAGTATTTTCCACCCAGTTGACCTTGTCTGACTTCTAAACCCTAATAAAAATATAGCACCATGATGTGATGCCTGCAGAGAGCAATATGGGATTCTTAGTGCATAAAATGAGATACAACTGTGATCTACTGCCAGACCCAGCAGAAGTGCCTCGTTACACTATGACTTCACTGGACACTGGGTCACACTTTTAATTGGGAAAAGAGATTGAGCGCTTGTGCTCAAAACTAACAGTTTGTGTTACTGGGTTTCACACAGAGCCAGACTGACTCAGTATTCTCCATATCATTTGGAAAACTAAGAGCCTTTGAGCAAACCTTATTTCTTCTCATGTCAACAGGATGAGGAGATCTTGGAGGTCCGTGCGTAGGTTCTCAGGAATGCTGAAACACAATGCTCTTCTAACAGCCTCTCCCCATATAGACCATGTCCTCAACAGTTAAAATAAGCGGGGCATACACTTAGTAGAGCCGTTATTTCCACTTCTTAACAACAAGGATAACGTAACTTTTAAGCAATACCACAATTAGCCTGATTTCGTATACAATTTAAAAGTGGATCGTAGAATGCTCTCCTTATTTAAAGGACTAAGATATCACTTCAGCCCTACAGTTCTGCCCAGTAACAGAGATGTATAAACCTCAAGTAGCCATGCAAGAATAAATGCTCATGTTTGAAATGGGGTGCAACTTTTTCCTTCACAGCCCTGCATAGGGAAGGTACTTTAATTCCTCTATCTCCTTCTCATGTGTGATATAGGAAAGCAACCTTTTCTGTTCCTGTCTTATCTCCTCAATTTCTACTGGAGCATTCAATAAATGGAGGGTTAGGGTAAGGAGTGAAGAGACATCAGGACTGGTGTGACACAGTCTGGGTTATCAGCCTGGGATTATTTCACCTTTGCAAAAAGGAGACTTTCTCAGTGGTTACTCTATCAAGGGAAGCTCTGTCTGTAGTATCCTTTCTCCACCCAAAGGTCCTTTCTTGTATTTCCTAAATTTCCCCATTCCGTTCTTCCCCATATGTTCTGCGCTCTCCAAGAGGGATGGATGCATATTTTCAGTTAACAAGAGACTGTCAGCTTATTAAATCTGTGAAGTGGTCATGCAACCAGGTAGCAAGGATAAAAGAGAGCCTCAGGACACTGCCGAGGTGCACAAATACTATGGCACAGACCACTAGGTGTTCCTCAGAGGTGGGGCACAGATCACTACACAGTCCTCAGTGACTGGGCCCAGGTGCCTTTCTAGCCCTCACTGCAGAACCTGAGCCCAGACCCCATTAAATCCTACGACAGCGAGGAAATACCCAAATTCTTGCAGGTTTGGGCCCTCAAAACTGTCTTCTTTTCAGGTGTCCACAAAAAATGAGCCTGTGTTTTGTAACATTCTTTGTGCCGTGTAATCAAACAATGCACTGAGAGTTTAAGTGGGCTGAAAACATTTATCACCCGACCACAGCAATAAATAACCAAGGGCCAGGCTGCAGAAAGTCTCCACAGCCCAATAGCAGCAGAGCATAAACATCCCCCTGGGGAAATGCATGTTTCTTGTTCTTGTTTCAGTGGAAACCCCCCAGAACCTTGGGCACTGGGACAAAAATACAAGTGAAAAAAATCCCAATCTACACTACAAAAGTCCATCTACAGAACAATTTTATTTCTGGGAAGGTGATGGATGTATGGAAACAGCAATTGTCCAGGCTGTGGTTAGTTGCCTATTTGATGCTATTTTATACGCTCTCTTTCATCCACCTTTTTTTCCCCTTTCTGTCAAAATTCTATGTACTAACTCAACCCCGTTGTATATGAATAAGAAGGAAAACCCACACCAACATGCTAAATTTTGGTGGTGGTCAGCATGGGGATGTGGGTGTATCCTGCAGCAGTGTCTATGGTTTGGAGGCTGACCACAGCCTGGGGACTGGAGAAGGTTCATTTGCACTGAGATGTAAACATTTCCAAATCCAGATAAATTTCTCTCTAGCAAAGCTCATTTTATTCAAGAATAGAATTTAATAGTAGCCCTGCTTCCATTTCAGGGATGTTGCCTCAAACAATCACTATGGGAGAGTTTGCTTCAAATCTTTCTTCTTTGCTTTTTGTTTTTCCTGATGAGCCATAAGCTATTGACATTTTCCTTAACATAAAGAGGTTGGTGGCTGGGATTTTCTCTGCCAAACTGCTAACATCTGCATCTAACTATTAATTACCCAAGATTTTTTTTTTTTTTTGTAGTCTCAGCAGTCATTACTCTGACTCTTAAACTCAAATTCTCCCATCAGGGGACTATGCGTTATTATTATCACTGTGCATGGTTTCTAATGTGTCCACCCACATCACAACTTACTCTAGAAGAGAGAAGAATGTGGTAAGAATCACTTTGCCTACAAAGGAAAGGAACGTTTCACATAAACAATACTATGCATTGACCAACATGGGCAAGAAATAGGCAAATTCCCTGGGAAAATGATATGGTGTGGAGCTGCTGAAGCAGCTTTCCTCCCACTGGCACAGCCAAGAGTTCTCCCTCAGCTGCCTTCTGAGACTGAGCGGCTTTCAACCTGCCATGCCTTGGAAGTGAGTGATGCTCAAATAACTGCTCAAATAACTTTCTCTATAAAGAGGTACAAAATGCATTCAACAAGCAATAAGGTGTAAATATATGATTTAACCACTGTCCCAGCGATTGACAGAGTGTTTAATTTAGACAATTATAAAAAGCAAGAAGCCCAACAGCTCCATCAGGGCTTGAGCCAAATACCAGAAAACTGGTGATCAGCTGAAGATTCCTATCTACTTCCAAGTGTTTAATGTCAGGCTCCACAATCAAGTTATCAAGTTTAACTATACCAAGGGTCAGACTTCTGATGTCAAAACACAAGCGAAGAAGCATATGACATAAGGGTGGTGTTATTTCTAGTTTGGCACAGAAGCCACTACGCTATGCAGCAGAGGTGCCTTAATTAGCTGTATAAACTATCTCAAAAAGATGCTAGAAACTATGGAATGATCAATGGTAAAGAGGGAGGAGAGACAAGTAGCAACAGCAGGTTCTTCACAAACTGCAGAATACATTTTTCTACTTATTTAACAAATTTTACATTGTTACTTGGTTTTACATACCTTTTTATAAGGGTTTATTTCAACCCCTATATATCACTGTTGCAAAAAAATATTAAGCTCTTCCAGCTGAAAACAGACTCTATTAATTACAGTGCTGTTTCCTCTTAAAATGTGGGCTCTGGTACAAGTTTATAAATGTTAAAGAGTGAAATCGTGTAGCACTCTCTACAATAATTATCACGTATCGCCTCTGTCAGGTAAGCAGTATTTCCCTCCTTGCTTTCCAGATGGGGACACTGAGGCACAGGCCATTTGTTCTTTTTGCCACAGAGAAGGAGCATAACAGGCCAGAACAAAATAAAATAGAACAACATAAAATAGCCTTGGTCAAACGGACTTCAGTTCCCTGAATTTTTTCTAACCAGTATTTTAAATAATGAAACACATTTTCTTTTTACTGTGACCATGGAAATGGGAATATGTGCAAGGAAAACCTTGTTGTCTTTCAAAATATTATACAATAGGTTATGTACAAATCTAATTAAGTTTTCTTTAATTGACTTTAACCTCTTTCCTGCTGCGGGTTTGTATAAAAGAAGGAGCCAGGAACATTAATGAGAGCTCTGCAGAAAGATCTACAGTCAACATTTTGAAAATTTACTCCCAGCGAAACAGGTGCTCAGCACCTCCTCCTGTTACCACCTCTGTGGATCTCCAATCCACATTGTGTGCTCTCTCCAATCCACATTGTGTGCTCTCTCCACTCATGGGACTTCTCTTGAAGTTACTGGGAGTTCAGTGTGGGGACACATGCAGTATTTCATAGATCCTTGGCAGTGCAGGAAGGAAGAGCTGAACTCAGCTCTGCAATTGCTTCTGTGATCCACTTACCATGTTCCTCTGACTATACCATTAAATTTGGGAAGAAGTATGGGTTCTGCTTAGGATGTGTACAAGTTCCCTCCTTGACATACACAAAGTCCGTGAGGAGTCGGAATAACTGCTGATTTCCCCACTGATCCCTGTATCATATTTGGAAGCTCCCATTGACAGGCCCCAGCTGAATGTGCTAACTCCATGCTGAGAGTTCATACAAGGAGGGCAGCACTAAACCGTGCGCACTAGGAGGTCTGAGGAAATGTGTGTTTTACGCTGGGCTTTACTTTGGGGAATGAAAACACAGCACAGAAGTGTAACATTTCTTCTGGCCACAGCAAAAAATTATACATGTCCCTCTCTGATACCAATCCAAAATTACCTCATGCTTAGGACCTGCAGTGCCAGATCAAACCAGTGGCCCGGCAGGACACACTGGTGTGAAATGACCTTCGCACTGGGGAGGGAAATCCTGCAACGAACTTAGGGGAACAGTCTGGTCAGTCATGGCCTGACCATGAAAACTCTGAACAATCTAAGCCTTTTGCCTTATTCCAGCGAAGGTTGTGAATACAATCACCTATACCATCTATATGGGACTCAGTAGGAGCAATATTATTAAAACCCACTAAAGGATAAAACAATTTTCAGTGGCTGGAATTCCTAAGTAGGTTGTTGTCTGCACTGTATTGATAAATTTTATTTTCCAAAGTTAGGAAAAATAATATTAAGAAATTACTGTATGTGGTATCTGCGTTCCGCTTTTTCCCAGCACCTTGCATGAGAGCTCCCTGTTCCACACCTAGACCTGCAGATGCTATCGTTGTACCTATAAATCCCAGCTGGCTGGCAATTACAGTGCGCCCAGTGCAACTGTGGGCTTCTGAGAGGAGCTTTGCAAAAATATTTATAATGCAGACAGATGTAAGCAGTTATCGGCAGATATATCTGAAAAGCAGCAGCGTTCAGAGGAAAGCAGATGGGACAGTGTGGAGATGCTCTACCAAGGATCATGAGCAGCAAAGCCCGGAGGCTTATTCCACTAGATGGCACCCGGCGCCAGCATCTTATTTTTGGGTGAACAAGCAGGAGGAACATGGGTGACAGGCAGGAAAGCTGAGCTGAGCATAACCTCCCTGTGCACCTCAGCCCAGGAAAACGAGAACTGCGGATCTTGGCTGGTTCCCCCTGTGAAAACTGAAAGCTATGGGCCATTAAAAACAAAAGGCAAATATGGCAGAAACGATAGGGATTTCTTCCCCGAGTTTACCAAGAGGCTGTGAGAAGGCTGAAATAACTAAAAAAGGAGAAATTAAATCTGTGAAGTTAATTAAATCTTTCTTCTACCCCAGGCTTATATTCATTTTTAAATAAGATGCTCTGAATCTATGTCATTGGCATATATTAGTCGTCCTGCAGAGAGCCAAATTGTGCTGCTGTTCCTTACCTGGGGCATTTATTTCCATAACGGCTCTCATGGAAAAATGTTGCTGTCCTACACTCTGTATAAAATACCATTTGTGAACAGATGTGCTAAAGATATGTGCAAACTGGCTTGTCAAACTTATGGAGAACTACCTGGAAAGTGCTGGAAAGAGCCCCTTTCGACTTCGGACACAGCCTGAATCTGGAGAGTCTGCAGAACACGGCAAAAATAACTAGATTTGTCACTTTAAAAAGTAATTTATGCTGGCAAATTAATGTCACATTATTTAAAGAGTGATGCCACAGATTAGATTAATTGGCTTTCTTATTAGTCAGCCTCAGCAGGGGTGTAACAAGGGCATGAGTGGGTACATAACCTCAACTGTCTGGCCTTCCTGGTGGGACAGATCATAGCTGAGGATGAGGAACAGAGTAGAGAGAGCACAGGGGAAGTCACACTGTCACAACCTGTTTCCAGGAGTGAGTGTCTAACGAGCAGGATGGGTAGTGTGGAGGAGAGTGGTTTGGTCACCGGCAGTCACTGCCTCGGCTGCTGATTTGGAGGTATGCCGAGGCACCACTGGCACACACCAACAGGGTGCAAAGCGGGTGCCCACCCACAAGAGAGGACTAATGCATGGAAACAGTTTGTAGACATGGCAAAGGGGTTGTTGCTCAGTGGCAAAGGCTTTTTTTTTCACTTGGGTTATCGTCAGGTGGAGGGCAAGGATGCTGTGGGATGAACATTTTGTCATCACCAAAGGACCTGGAACATCAGACTGAACTGAACCTTGTGCTTTGTCAGTGTGCTTGGTCCTGACATCAACAATCTTCATCCCCACACATCCATCAGAGCAATATCCCTGTGTTAAATACGAAATACATGATGAAGAGATGTGTACTCCTTCATCCAACAGGGGCTCTACTTTCAGTTGATGTATTTTATCAGCAGTCGTGTCATGTTCACCTGCTCTATCTGTCTTCTCTCTTCATGTACCCCCCTTAAATACACAGGGAAGTCCAAAGGAATGATAAATGCCCAAGTTCCAAGGAAATGGTCATGTGCCACCCTTTCCATCACTCCTAATCACTATGATCACCTGACAGATGAAGATAATTGCTACTGTACCGTATGGTTTTCAATGCCTATATACACACCCACAGCCTAAACCACTTTGTAAACCATACCTGTACCGAGATGTCCAACCTTCCTCCTGCCAGTGTTTGCCTGATCCATCACTGTATCATACTGGGAAGGCACCAATGCCTGACACTGCTGCACACCTTCTGGCACCCTCTCACTTTCCAAATCTTCCCTTTATATTGGATACTTCTGATACACTTCTGGATGCTCTGACACATCCAACCCTCCAACTGCCTGCACCACTGCTCAACCAAACGTGGAGAGCAGAGAGCAAGATGAAACACAGCTGAGTGTGCAATACAGCTGGGGGGAACAAGAAGCTGGTTGTCAGGGATGAAGAGAGGTCATGCAGGAGTAGTAAACTGCCTGGATCACTGTATTGTTAATTTTTAGTATTTCTAATACATACTATGCATGATTCTGCTATTTTTTCCACTTTTGTCTGGAACAGAACTATGCTGTCAGTCAAATACTTTTACTCTTTTATGCTCTTATCCAGGTTTACTTCAGATACAAAGCCCATGGATGCAGAAATCAACTTCAGGACTTTAGGACCTGCCCCAGTGTAAGCAGCAATCCATTTAATACAGTGGTACGGGTGAGAGAGAGTGGATGTAAACTGAAAGGGGAGGTTCAGACAGGACATAAGGACATTTCTGCTGTGAGGACAGTCAGGCAGTGGGACATGTTGACCAGTGAGGCTGCGCAGTCCCCATCCCTGCAGATTTTCATATCCCAGCCAGATAAAGCTCTGAGTATCCTGCTTTGAGCAGGAGGTTGGCCCTTGGAAGAGCCTTTCCAGCCTGAGTTATGTGGTGATCCTGTGTGTGATCCCTGTGTATAAACTGGGCAGATTTCCCCAGCTATTGCAGGGATCCAAAACATCTACTACCTGCTTAGCCATAGTGTATAGAAATGACAACACGAAACATAACATATACTAAAACTGTATGTTTTATAACCAGTCACATACAATGTCCTACAGAAATGGCAGAGCCCAACTATACCATCCCTTTTTACCATTCCTGCGCAGTTATTGCCAATATGATACATCAGCTTCCTGGTTTTTAGCTTTGCATTTACTAACAACGATTCAAGGAATTTTGCTATGCAACTTGTGCATCTCCTTTGGTGCTGTGGAAAGTCACTCTGAAACACCATATATGATCATAAGCCTACATGTGTCTTACTAGTATGGTGGTGTTCCACTCCTGATCAGTCCGGCCAGTCCTTAAAGTATATTAAAAACCCCTTTCTTTTAAGGAAAAAGCAGATAAAAACTATGGGCTAAACTCCAGAGAAACAAGACAGGTGAGATGAGCTGCAGGGTGATAGAGTTCAAGCTAATCTAAAAGCTAAAGAAGGATTCCCTCAAGCTATCTGATGCCTGCGTTAAACACTGAGCCTGCCTTAGGACCTCCAGTGGATAGGGGGACCTAAATGAAGCAGCATTGTGCGGTGGAAGTTAATTGCTTGTAATGATACATAACCTTTCATGTGACAGGCTTTAGGTAAAGCAGTATGTTTATGTTTTTGGTGGGTTTAGAAATGCTGTGTAAAGCCTATGTGACATTCTTGTTTGTCTGCACTTTCCTCACACTCTCTGAAAAGATAAACCATAAACCCGAAGGCTTAGAGCTTCAGTGTAATTGTGAGGGCAGGTATCTCAGCAGGATCGGTGTCCTGGGAACAGACTGCTGATGTACCTGCCTTCAGATGGGATGCTAGAAAGAGCATTTGTATCAGGGGAATCTACCAGGACCTACCAGCTTTCCTACCAAGGAATCTACCAGTTTTGACTGAAGGTTGAATCTTCAATTCTGGCCAAATTTAAGGGAATTAACACCCCTGGATGTTAATTCTGACTGTGGTCTGGTGAGTGGCCAACTGCGCCTCTCAGCCAGATGCCAACACAACTATATTCTAGCCAAAAACTTGAAAACTGGAATATGAAATTTATGTAGTCTGACTCTCCAGGGAAGCCGAGTACTTCTGTTTTCAGATTGTGTCATCTTTTGTACAATGCACAGCTCAGTGGATGCCACATTTGAATGTCAGATCATTGCAAAGGGAACAATTTTTCACAAGACACATTATTTTGCAAAATTCTTAATAGCTGAGTTTTAAAATGAAGACAAGAAAAATCGCTTACCCATGAGGTATTTTGCTCAGGACGTAGTATGCTGTGTATGAATGCTGATACACCTGCAATATGAAAATAAGAAACAAAACAAACAAAAAAAAAGGGGTTAGTAATTGTCACCTGTGTTAATAGGGCTCTATTTTTTTTCAAAAACAATCTAGCATTTATGGCTAGGGAGCTAAACACTTCAAAATCTGTAGCAGAAAAGAACAATACATTAATTCACCTAATGCTGTTGTGTGTTCTTTTCATCTTGCACTTTATTACAGTGTTTGGCAAATCGTATACATCCAGATGCTCTGTGTCGTTACCATGACTACCAGGTCTTTGATTAAACTGGGGACACATGGTCTCTGCAAGGGCTAAATATAGAACAATCATTAATGAGGACACCTTGGTCAGCTGGAGACATTCTCCACGTTATAACTAGACAAAACAGGGATATAATGCATATTTGTTTTCTTTATTCCCACACAAATAAAAGAGGGAGTGATGCTGGGTGATCTCAGAGCATGTTGGAAGACCTCTGTCAGTCATCAGATAAAAGCTTTTTGACTTAGGGTCTAAAATAGGTCACATTTGTTTGACCTGCTAAGTTTCATCTTCCTGTTAATTTGCAGTCTTTGAGACTTGGGAAGGAGCTTGTCAGCCTGCATGGTAGGTCACCTCAGAAGGGAGAGTTTATTCCTTATTTTCTAAGTAGTAAACAATAACACCAGAGTCGAGGTCAGCAAATTAAGAGTTGATGATTTTCCCCTAGTGACTAGGCAGTCCCTGGTATGATCTGTGGTTGCCCAAGGTGAACAATGCTGAGCAACACAAGAATCAGGGCACTAGTGTGAAAGCTCTGAACGTCAATGACTTTATACATGTTTATACAGGCACTCACTTCTGGAACTCTGTCCTGTTACTGTATGCTGCTAAATAAACAAATAAATACATCTCCTAACAAACAATGGTTGACTTCTACTTAATCTTTAAGCCACTTACTCTCCAGTAGCTCTCAGAAAGCCTCCTGTCCCAGAGGACAAAGGAGGAACTTCTTGAATACTTGCTTCACCAATAAAGTTTTTCTAATCAAAATTATTTTTCCTAGGCACCTTTGATTTTGTGTGATTACTTTTTTTTACTTATGCTAAAAACCCATGAGATGTCCTGGATGGTGCTTCCATCCTCAGCAGCAGCCATCCCAAGCCCACCACTAACATTGCAGACAAGTAAGCGTGACTTATTACCACTCACCCTTGAGGGCAAGCCTGCGTAATGGCATCTGTAACAGGTTTAAATCTTTTAGGGATCAGTAGAGAGGCAGCGAAACACAAGGCACATCATCCTGTAGATATTAAAATAAACTTCTCCGTTACTATTTGAATCCAAACACTAAATCCTTACACTAGTGCATGAAGCCCCTGAAAAAAATGTACCACAAGAGCATAGAGGTACAAGCACTGGATTTATTCATATGAAATGCAGAGACTGATGCCAGATTGACGATTCCCTTCTTCCTCTGTGAAATTCACTCCCTTCATTGCAAGGACATTCATTACATTCATCAGGTTACATCCCTCCTTTTAGGCATTCAGATACATAAAGACTCTTTCAGCAAGGTGAATCTCTGCTGTACTGACATCATGGAAGGTCTAAGAACACAAGAGAATTCCATGCAAGCTAGCATTTATCTTAGAACAGGTGTCCTTTCTAGATCCCCTTGTTTCAGATAATGTCAAATAAATTACCATTATCTCATCTACATCCAGTCATACTAAAGAGCTACTGAATCTTATAATGCTGATACTGAAGATCTGGCTGACTCATATGGCATTAGATTTTATTCCAGCTTTGGTGAAACTCTGAAACTGCTAAAATTCCTTAAAGAAAATACATTGGAAGACTGAATTTGTCTACAGAGCTGAAAAACCAAATAATACATTGCCATTAAATACTTTTGTCTATCCTTGTCTATCCTGGCAGTAGGGTGTAGAAAATTATGTAGGTCTATAAACTGGGATCTGAGGCAAGGACTGGTGTTCAAGATAACAAGCTATGATGTGTTGTCAGCTATGAGAGGCAGGGGCCAGTCCCCAAAATGAGTACAAACAGACATCTTCAGGGGAAAACAGAGAAATGTGGCAGGGTGGAAGGAAAGGAAACAACCAGGAAAGTTTCTAGCAGGACAGCTGCTGATGTCCCTTGCTTGTGGTACAGAGTGCCAAGAGCCATGCTGCAGGAGAGTTCAGAGCTGACTTAGAGCCATTAATGGAGATTGAAGTAAAACATCTTGTTTGACAAGAGAGTTTAGGAGTGGGGAAGACGAAAGTTGCAGGACTCTCAAATAACCCCTTTATTTTCTGAACATCATTTGTCATCCTCCCAGGGTCTTTGGCCAGACTCTAAAATATCTCACATGAGCACGTAGCTCTTCAAAGGCTTGCAGCTGGCAGAGTTCATTCACAGGAGTAACCCTTTCTCAAAAAAACCCTTAAAATCAGTAGGTTTGATCATCTAAACAGCTACTTGTATGAGCAAAGATTTCAGGATCAGACATTTATTATTATTATACTTCTTAAGGACTAGGGTACATGCAGCTCCGAAGTCCTTCTCATCTCTAGTATTTCAAATCTGTTTGGAAAACGTACTGCCAGCAGCCCTCCTAAGTAGACAGGAATCCAAGAGAAACATCACTTAACGTCTTTCTGAGAAGTGAAATACCTGCTTTTCTCTTAGGTACGCAAACCAACTGAAGTTATTTTAACTCTTTGAGAGGATGACTATGTCTGCTTAGTATCTCAACTAAAATTTCTGCTGGAGTCAAGCTGGATTAGACTATTCACTTAGCAGTAGGAAAAGCCCAAACCAGCGAGAAGTGCAGTAAAGAGATGAGCATTCTTCTGAAATCCAGAGCTAAGCCTCAGAGACTGGACAGTGCTTAGAAGTTAGTATTTATTTCATTTAACCTCTCTGTTTCTGAGGCCTTAGCCAACAAAAAGAACTGTATTAACTCTCTCTTTTCCCCTTCTCTGTCCAAGGGGTGTGCTAAAAGCTATTGCACTGATTTGGTGCTCTTAGCCCTGATTTTTGGCTGGATCCCAGAAGCACACAGCTCCTTCCAGTAGAAAGGCATATTTGAAGGTAGCAGAGTTTTTGGCAATAATTTTGTTCTGCAGACCCTGTGTGCCAACATAAATTTGAACAGGTTTGAGACTGCTCTTAAAGGTTCTAGGTATTACAAAAATCAAGTCATAAAATCTCCCATACCTGCTACAACAATGACTGATGTAAAAATCACTATATGAAAACCACTGTGCCAGAAACACTCTTCCACAGGGCTTCTCATCCCGGGGTCACAGCACAGATCTTGCGTACTTTCAATCTACACTACACTTTGCAACATGTGCATGTTTTCACTGAAATCATAAAGGTTCAGAGACAGATCTGTCTGCTTCCACTTAAGTCCTGGAAAAGTAATTATCTCTCTAAAATTCAGAAAAAACAAAGGACTAGTTATATAGAACAACACTTTGTTGTAAAGCCACTGACCTCATTTTATGTAATCAACAAAAGAAACCTGGATCTGACCAGATGACAATGGAAATGCAAGCACTGCAGACAAATAGCAGCAGAGAAGACTGTCTGCCTCTCCTCTGCTACCAAATTTTGAAAAAAGGAGTAAATTGTGGGTCCTAGAAGATACAAATACAAAATGGAAGAAGCAATTTCTGTGCTACATCACTGCAGAGCAAAGTATGGTGTGAATGGCAGAGTAACGTCTCCTTGAGAGTGCTTGCTTCATCTCCAAGGATACAAGTCCTAGTCCAGCAGGGTTTACTTGAATAGAAAATATGTTAATTAAGAATAGAATGGATTGGAACTCATGTGTTCATTGTGACTATTCATATACTTTAAATTAGTATCCATAGCTCTTATTCTTGTTCCAAAGTAACTGCACAAATACTTGATGTAAGTCCAGAAAGACAGGCAGGACCCTGGTTGCTTCCCTGTATCTCACCTGGTCTGTCACACAGACACAAGAAGGACTCACAGAGCCCTTGCCTTCATTAACCTCTTGTTAAAAGCTAGAAATTGTCACCAATATTTCCAATTTGGCACTGCCCATGCAAGTCACACAGGACCAGGAGAAGGTTTTAGATGGAAATTAGGAAAGTTTAGAATGAGATTGTGAAATGTGTTTTCAGCACATTTGGGCTGGTGTGAAAGATTACGTTACCTCTTGGGCATTTGTCACCAGCATCAGAAAAAAGGGAAGAGTTTAGTTCACACTTCCGTCCTCTGTGCCAGTTTTTGTCATGCTTTGTGGGCTGATACTATGCTAGCACCAGCAGTAATCAGCATTTATGTTTGTTTGGTGCTGAAACAATACAAACAAGAGGCACATGTAGACTTTCTTTCAAGAAGGTTTACAA
>NW_010391362.1:113714-121219 GCF_000710305.1 Buceros rhinoceros silvestris | reverse complement strand
GCCCGGGGTTTGAGCATCCTGACGGCGAGGGCGAAGCAGCCCCGTCCGTGCTGCGGTTGCGGTGCTGATGTGAGCACAGCCCGCATCTCACTGCTTAGCTCTGTCCCGGGGAGACAGAGCCTTCTTCCTTCCAGCCTCTTCCCTGCCTGCGCAGATGAGGAGCTCAGGAGGACGAGGGAGGTGCTCTCGTCCATCAGTGTCCCCCTGGCTCCCAGCGTATGACAAGCCGGATCCAACAGCTGGAGCCTCTAGTGGCTCCGAAGCGAAGCGGGTCCCAAGCAGCGAGTAGGAGACTGGAAAGAGGGGGCTCTGAAAGACGCGTGGGATGGTGTTTTGAGGCTGTGCAAGCAGCAGGCAGGATGACCGAGCAGCAGCGGGCGGGGTGGGCTGCAAGGGTTGGCTGCCATGCATAATTCACAGCTCCGCTGCAGTGATCCGAAGTCAGCTGGCTTTGAAACATTAATGTGTTTCAAAGGGAAGCGAAGAAATGCTGTTGTTTTTTTGCTTTTCTCATATGCTTTGGGCAGGAGCCTTAAAGGGCCAGAATTGAGATGAGGAAATTGGAAAGAAGGAAAATAAAGTGACAGATTGTCCACAGATGTTTGAGCAAACTTACAATTCGGCATTGGGGAAAAGAACAGCCTCGGTACAGGCACTCAAGAAAGAGAGGACAGCAGATCGTACGATGGAGAATCTGCTCATTTGGGACCGTTACTTCAGGCCCTTGATCTGACACAGACTTCCTGCATGAACTTGGTCACGTCCCTTAGCCTTTGCCTGCCTCCGGTTTCTGACTGCAGGACAGAGGCACAGCGCTTGCCCGCTTAGAGGGCACGGTGCTGAGGAGTGCTGTCTGGATCTGCTGGGGGTTCTGTGTGAACAGCACACAGAACAGCAGCGCTGCTCTTGAAGTGGGCTTTGTAGGTGGGATGTGAAGAGGCATGGATGGGGCTGCTCAGTGATGTTCATGATTAGACCACAGTGGCTCTTACGCTGTCCTCATTTACCTTCCACAGCGAGGGTTCTCAGTTCAGTAGCTCCACTAGCTGGGGGAATTTATTCTGAGTCTCTTCTGTACTATTCAGTATTTCTTCATGGGCCAGTGACTCTGATATTCAGTGCTGCTGTTGCTGGGAAAACTAAGTGAAAACATAGGGCAACAAATCAAAGAGCAATTGCTTCAGTGGCTTTTGATGAACTCTCTGCAGCTGAGCGTGAATTCTTCCAATGACTAGCATGCACATGCATTTTCCCATGGCATTTGTTGCAAGAGGTGCAGACTCCTAAGTCTTGCATTTATTCTGTCTCTGAAAATTTTATTTGAAGCAGAGTGGGTCTTCCTTCTCCAGACAGCCACTCTGAATCTGCTGACACACAGCTGGGCCTGGGAGCACAGCTATTCACACACACAGCTTTGGTGTTTAAGAACCATCCAGAAAATGGCCAGGGCATTGCCTCTGCCAT
This sequence comes from Buceros rhinoceros silvestris, assembly GCF_000710305.1. NCBI lineage: Eukaryota > Metazoa > Chordata > Aves > Bucerotiformes > Bucerotidae > Buceros > Buceros rhinoceros. Next base: position 119,755 of record NW_010391362.1, on the reverse strand, counting down.
AGCTCCTCACATTAATAACAGAATTGATGTAGACAATGGCTAAAGTCTGGGAATTGCTCTTGAGATTGTAATGAAGGCAGCTGCCTGCTTTAAGCTTCCTTTTGCTATAATATAGCTCAAAATAGCCCAGGTTGACACTTGTGGTAGAGCAGCTGTTGTGAATTGGATGGCACAGAAACACCCCAAATAGGTTAAAGGGTGGAGTTCCCAGGCTGCTGCCTTTTCCTGACTTAGCCAAAGGGAAGCAAATAGCTGGAGCAGAGCAAGGAGCTGAGCTCCGCGGTGGTGCAAAGGAAAGTGCACGGGTGGGGTTAGCACCGTAGGATGCTGTATCCACAGTGCCTTGGATAAATGTATACAGAATGTTTTGGCTTTCTGCTGTTAAGTGGAATAGAAGTTTTGGGTTCTGGATGTGTGCATTGAATATGCTCCAAGTTTTGCTGTGCTCTAATAGTCCAAGTATTTGTAATGTTGACTTAAGTTTGCTGACTAGGAATGGACATAGCAATGAGAAATGAATGATCCACTGAGCTTGCACAGCTTTACCTTCTGGGATTTTGTGCCTACTAGACACAGAGGATAGTTACACGGAGGCTGATGGAGGATGAGTAAGAATGTGGGAAAGGCTTGCAATGACATGGGGAGTTTTCATGAGGTAAATCACAGTAAGAGCTTTGGAACGGAATAGAAACTGCTGGTGATAAAAATGTAAGAATTAGCCAAGTGCTGCAGTAATCTGTAATGCATTTATGTAGCAATATTTTGTCTTACTCCAAAAACCTGATTAATCACTGTTCTTGTGTTGTAGTGTTGCCTGGTGGTGGAACCTGCCACTGGATATACTTTATTGCTTTGCTATTCACCACCAGTAATCAACAATGGAAAATAACTGAACAAAAACTTGCATATATCCTAATAATGGGATGGAGGAGCTGTAAGAATTAAAATGCTTTTGGCAGTGCTAGATAGCATTCAGTGACAGCTTGTTAGCAGAAGTTACTACACATGGTCTAAGAAATACGGCCAAGCTTTTCTTTGTCAGCAGTCGTGTAGCTTCGCTCAAGAAATTCTGCTTTGCTCCAGAACAGGGTTCGCCTCAAAGTGTAAAGGTTTCTCCAGTCAGGCACACGCTGGCTGTCTGCATTTTCTTTCCTGCAGGCTGGCAAAAAATAGCCCCTCCTTCCCTGTAGCTGCATTAGATTTTGCTGCCTTCGGCTGAAGGAGGTAAAGACAAGGTTCTCTTTCAACAGCCTGACTGCAGCAACAGCTGAGCGACAGGACCCCATCCCGTTTTATCTAGAGGCTCCCAGGACTGTTTGGAACCTCGTCCTGCATTGCTGACATCAAGACGACCTTTGCAGGTGATTAATAGTGGGAGCAAGGCCAAAGCATGCTGGAGCTGTGCTCTATAAAGCTTCTTCATCTGGGAATACTTTTAATGCTCCTTACGGCACAGTGGGCGCCCTGCGTGGTAATGTGAACGCGGCCAGGGGATCAGGGGCTCCAGCAAACACCCTCTTTGCTGAAGATGAACGCCCTTCTCTCTCTGTGAGCCCTGGGGTTGGCTCCCTGAGCTCTAACCTAGCCAAGCCTTTGTCTCAAGTGTTTATGGTGCAGGACACATGGCAACGGAAACTGCGCCAGTCGCTTTCTGGACAAGCATCGTCTGTTAACGTGTGGAACAGAACAGAGGAACTGCGCTGATTGAGACGGAATACTCGCGTCTCTCTCTTCTGGTGATTTTGTACTGCAATCCAGGAATGATGTTTGAGCCTCTCGGAGTGGTGTAGTCTCTGGTGCAGTGACTGATGCGCCATCTGCTCTGTGACGTGTTCTATAACAAACAATTCATTACTGAAAAAGGGACTTGCAACCACTGGCCCAGGGGCTTTGAGTTTAATGTGGCGTTCTGCAGGATCACAGATCTCGCTCGGCTCTGGGGGTTTAGCGTCATGTTTTATATCAGTTGTGAAACTTGAACTTAAAAAGAGAATGGATATTTAACAATTTAATTGACATATTTATTTTGCCTGAATTAGTCCGTTTTGAAGACAAGCACTGAAGCACGCAGGCATGTTATGACAGATAGATGCAGAGAGCTGCGCTGCACAAGGAAATAATCTTCCTGGAGGCTTCTGCCCTCACATTCTCATCTGAAACGTCAGCACCATTGTGTGGGGCTTGGGGAGGGGATGTGTTTGGCAGGCCTGGTGCCAAGAGGTCACCTTTGGTTGGACCTTAGATTTATCAAAAAAGAAGATAGCCAGCATTTGGAGAGAAAGTGGTTGTCCCTGGACAGGACTCTGGGGAAGAGGTGAGCTGATGGGGATGATTCTTGATTTCTCCTCCCTCTCCCTCCTTCCCCAGCCTCTTCTTTTTAGGAAGGTGACATGAACAGCTGCCAAACTGAGATTCATTTCCACCACTTCCCTAGTGAAGGCTCACTCTGCTAGTGGCAGTATCTTACCCTTCAAGCTGGCCATGTGCTCCCCTGCTGGAAGCATCCAAGGCGGTCTCTTAAAAATGAGCTCTCTGAACATTTCTCCAAAGTCCCACTAATTGTGACTTAAGCAATGATTGTGCTGGGCAGCTCAGACTGGAGTTTTACCACAGCCCTCGGGAAAACACAGCTTGGTTTTGCTCTTTTTTGCTTGCTCTTTTCTGCTCCTTGTGCAATCTGCTATAACTGAATTACGTGGTGGTTTGTTTGCTTCGCTCGAGTGGCTCTGCTGATAGAGTTCTTTGATGTGCTTGGATTCCGTGGGCTAATATAATCTTAGAGCTTTGTGCATTGCTCAAAATTCGGCTAATCTGGGACATCATGGGAGGTAGGCACTGCTGATTTCTAGAGGCTATGGTGTAATGGGAAGATGGGAGAGTGGAAGCACTAAAACAATAGCTGTAGTTTGGCCTTAAATGCAGCTGGCTCTCAGATGGTGAGAAAATGATCTCCAAGCCTCTGATGGAGGAACAACCTGAGTGGCAGCTACAGACATGGGAAGCGCACTGCACAGATGGAGCTGACGTTGATACAGTCCTGCATTACTGAGCCCTCCTGGCATGCTCCTTTTCTTTAGGAAAGCATGCAAACCTGCACCTGCAAACACCACACGGAAGCAGAGGGGTTGCACGTGCTACGACTGGTGCTGGCTCACCACCCAGCGAAGTCAAAGCCTGGTAGCTGTATTCATTAAGCTGTTTCCCCAGTGCTTCCAGTGAGATGCAATTCCTTTCCCGTCTGAGAGGCCAGTGCAGCAGAAACTGGAGCTGTCAGGAGCTGTCACACGACAAAGGCAAGCATAATGAATACGTATTAAAAATAACACCAGGAGCGGTGAATGCTGGGTCCCATACAGACAGGCCTGCTGCATTAGCACAGCTCATATCGTAGTAATAGTATTCACCGCTCAGACAGCAGGTTATGCTGCCAAAGATCCCCTTGGGCTTTGCAAAGAAAATCAGGCTGAATTTTCCAAATTGCCTGTCCCCCAGGGTTTGTTGTTTGGCTGTGTGTTTGTACAGCGTCTCCTACACAGATTCTGATCCCTGAGGTGCTCTGTAGTCAAAGCAGTGGAGTAGTAATGAGAAACAACCCAACTCAGCCAAGGATTTGAATAATTCTGGGCACAGAGGAACTGATGACAGCAGCTGTCACTGGTGTTTGTGGGCTTGTGAGCAGCCTGCCTGGGTGTGCAGTAGCGGATGGAGAAAGGTGTTGGTGTGCATGTTCATCCTTGCTGAAATGCAACTGACGGTTTGGTGAGGCTTGGTGTGTTATCCTACATTTGGTTGTGAAGTCAGGGCGTCCTGTTTCAGGGTGAGTGAAAGACCTGATCTCACACAAGACCTGACTCTCTCACTTCTAAAGTCAGGAGCATTTATCAAAAACAAACATCTAACTTTCACCCGCTCTCAGTGGGATCTCTCAGCCCTCCCGCTCCAGCCTGTTTTACCTCATTTGGTTTTGATGTTTTCCCCTCTCTCAATTCCTCCTTTGTCATTTCTGGTCAGCTGAACCCAAGGTCTTACGTACTGCCTTTCTGGTGTTTGTCTTTGCAGCACAGACCGGGAGTCTTAGCTCAGTGTGCTGAGGGCCTGAAGAACCCACGTCTTGATAGATGAACTTCCTTGGGAGATCTGGAGAGGAGTGTGAGCTATCCAAAGTTTGCAATCTCCTTTAGGGACTTCTAGCTAGGCTGTTTTCTGCCTTAGCTCTGTGTTTTGATAAGAAAGAGTAAAAAACCAGCCCACTTGCCATGTCAGGCTTTCAGAAGAAAGCCGTATCCTCCTTTTTTTCTTTTCTTTCTTTCTTTCTTTTTTTTTTTTTTCAGAGAACAGATGGAGAGAGTCAATACAGTAAACGGTCAGGACAGGGAAACTGCAGCATAATGCTGGCTGAGGGTAGAGGGCTGGAGGTCGACAGAGGTGAGCTCTTGGATGGGAAAGGAAATAATCTCTATAAATGCTGGGCTCACCATTATTCTTGAGTTATATCTGGTTAGACAGCCCCTCATAGAAGCAGTAATAACAGGAGAGTGGAATAAAAATCCCTCCCACAGTAGATTCTTGACTAAGATGACAAGTGACTGAGCTGGGATGTGCCTCTGTAGCATGCTTCCGAAGTGTTTATGTCACCCTGGGAACGGCAGGGAGTTGCAGCTGACAGCAGCCTTGCAGTGAAAGGCCACAGGAGGTGTGTATCAGAGGGCTGAAGGCAGGCAGGAGTGCCTGCGTGCTTTGCAGGGGTGCAAAGGTGCACACCGTTACTGATGGATGTACCGGGAGTGTCTGAGGACATATGAAGTAGCAAGAATGTGTGGGGCTGGGTGGTGCGTAGGTGGGGGGGGGCTTGAACGTGTGTGGCTGGCTGTGTGGAAGGGTATGGATGTCAGAGCAAGTGTGAGCACAAACTTTAGTGAGAGAACAAATTTCTCCCGTGGCGCAGTGAATTCTGAACGGCATTGCCGAGTGTCAGCCTCGCTTGCCAGTCACCTGCTAGACCAGGAGGAGGATGGGTGTTTTCTTGCCAGAAATGGTAATGCTGAGAAGCTCTGCGGCCTAAAGGCATAAGGATAAATTTTCTGGGTTTGAAGGAAAGTACTCTGGAGGCTGGGTGCCCTTTTGTGCTGGGGCAGTTAGCATTGCCTCCCTGGCTCTGCGCAGGGGGCTGTCTCCGCACCCAGGTGTCAGCAGGCTGCTGCAGCTGAGCGAGCCCTTGAGACCTGTTTTAGGGAATGCAGCAAGAACTGACACCTAAAGAATTGCTTGGAGGTGTAAATGTGTTTTTTCAGCTGGGACCTGGCTCTGTTACAGCCCGGTGTTGCACGCAGGATCTCCAGTCTGTATTTGGAGAAGCGTGGTCATCCCCGTGAAACTACCCGGAGGCTGTGCCAGCTTCTCCCACTCGCCCTCATGTGCCGTACCTAGGCAGAGGCACCAGGCGGCCGGGCAGCCCCAGTGCTTTTCCTGGTGCCTGGACACGTACCGCATTCTGTCACACTAGTCACGGAGATGACAAAATCAATAGGTAGATGTTCCCTGCTGTGTGTTTGTGCTGGGGCTGGAGATAAATCTAACTCATTTGGATGAATACACAAGGGGAAGGAATTTAAAAAGGAAAAATGCCTTGGTGATGTTCGGCTTACCTTGTTGCTATGCAACATCGTGCTGTAACCATAGTGACTCTCAGAGAAGCACCTTGTACAGACCTTTTCTTCTGATACGCAATGGAAAGAAAATGCGATAGAAATGCTGGGTGCTTCTCCACACTAGGGCAAGTATGGGCTCGGTAGCCTGAATCTGTTCCAGTTTCCTGTGGGTTCACTTTTGCAGCTTGTGCTCCTAAGACTGGTTGTTTTCTGCAGGTATTGCTTCACAAAAGGGTTGGGTTTCACTGCTTTTCGGACTGGAAGCCTTTGCATTAAGGGGCCCTGGGCAGAACAGCGATGAAACTGCTGGGACCCAACCAGGCAGTAGCTACACGGGAGCGTGTAAGCAAAACAGCAAATCTGTTCTGTGCTACTATTCCTGGTAAGGGAAAG
>NW_010391362.1:109484-113631 GCF_000710305.1 Buceros rhinoceros silvestris | reverse complement strand
GGAAAGAGAAGCATGCCCTTGCCTGAGACTGTAGCTGTTCCTGCGGGGTCAGAGCCATTGAAACTGTCAGAAAAAAATACCCCGTAGTCTTCCAAGGATCAGGTCCTTATCACTTCTCCTGGGGAAATGGCCCCAAAGACAAACTCCAAATGAAAGCAAGAAAAATAGTAGAAAATGAGAGATGGAAGTGAGGTCAAAATGAGGTCTTGCTGAAGCAGCACAAAGTGGGAAGCCATGGGTGGCAGTCCCAGCAGATCTTCCTTTTCCTCATCTCCAATCCCCAAACTTGCCTGGGGTGGAAGGCAGGTGGGTAAGTCAGCTCTTCACACGATAGCTTCCCTACGTACTTAGAATAGAGAAGTCTCCTTAGCATCTTTTGGAAATGTGGTACCTGCCAGAATGCAGCTCGAGGCACATCGTGTTTTAGAGGATGTCATAATTATCCGTTCTCACTGCACCAGAAAGAGGAGAGTTCTTGCTCCAGAGGTCTGATGCTTTTACCTGGAGGAATGCATAATCCACAGGAGAGCATAACAGAAGGTACCAGCTGGAGATGTTACTGAAGAAGAGATAATTAAAGAGATTTTAGAGAAAAAGCAGCTTTCAGGAAGAATGGACATGCACAGAAGTAGGAGGTTGGAGTAGAATGTAATAAAAGTTTGGGATTAAGGATTAAACCCAGAGGGGAGAGTAATCTGGATCATTCCTGAAGAGTAGGAGTGACTGACTGTCCATCTGAAGGGTTTTGTGGGTATGTGGGTGAAGTGAGCATGTTTCTGTCGGTAGTGCAGGTGTGCTGATAGCATGCTGAAATAAAGATGTGCATCCTCCAGCCATAGCCTTTGAGAGGATCCCAAATCCTGTTGAAATATTGGAACAGTGGTCGATAGGGCTAGTTTAACCAGCCAGACATGCGGGCTAGGTTTATAGAAGCTCATAGATTTTATTCTGCTTAGCTTTAAAAGTCCTCATAGGAAGTTACCTCTGTAGTTGAGAGCAGTAATTGCCCTCCAGGGAAAAGAAAAAGCCTGAAGCGGTTCTCCAGATGTGCGGCTGAACAGGAGGCAGCGATGAACAGCCTTGGCTGCTGTCTAGCCATAGGGACATGGTGCTGTGCTTCTGTGTGAGCCCAGATGTGGCCAGTGGAGCTGTATGCTGGTCCCTGTGCTGCTTCACCTCAGACTGCAGAGCCTGGAGCTGGTGAGGTAGAGCTGGTACCTGAGCAGGACCACTGCATGGTCACTCCCTGCTGGCAGAAGCCCTTCCGGGCTCAGCCTCCTCAGAGGCTCAGGAACATCCTAATTAAACGAACCGCAGGTGCAGAGGTTGCTAAGCAACACCGTGATCCTGCAGCAGCCATCCATGGTCTCACCTGCTGGAGCTGCCTCCCCTCCCTCCCCAGGCAAAGTACCTTTCCCCGCTGGGCTGGCACAGGGAGATTTGCGGGGGCAGTTTTGAAGCAGGAGCTATTGCTCGCGTATGGGCAGCTGAGCCCTGTCAGCTTCTGTCTCCTCGAGAAACCCCAAGCAGGGGAACTGCTCCGGTGCTGGGCTAATTCCTAGGAGCTTAAGAACTAAGCAGCAAGCACAGAGTTGGGCTGGGGGATAAACAAAATCTGCTGAGGTGCAGCAGGGCGGTGACTATGAATGTGGGCTTGGGTGCAAGGTGTAGCTAGAGGTGAGCGTGGGAAATGCAGCCGTTGATTTTCCTGGGCAAAGGCTAGAACAAATTCAGACAGCACCTGGAAAGCAGTCCCCTTTGTCCTTCTCAGTGAACTGCACTCATAGACCATTAAATGCCTTCTAATCCATAAAAACTCTTAGTAGGACACTCGTAGTTCATCACTAGGCGTGGCAGGGCAGTGCTGGCTGAGAAGCGGGCTCTCCGAGGGGCGCCGGGGTGGGCAATTGCGAGGTGCCTGCCTCAAACACACTGCCCCGCAGCGTAAAGGTTAGGGCAGAAGCTGTGTCCGTCCTGCTCTGGCTGAAGGTTGTTGGTGTTTCTCAGCTACTGTAATTGGTTAGCGATGAGAAACAACGCACGTCCTCCAACTAGAGGTGAGTGTATGTTTGTGTGCCTGGGTACGATATCCCTCAAACGAAAGCACACACAGAAAATAGCCCATGCAGTCAGAAAACCATTTTCTTAGTTTCAGCTCAACAATACCAGAAGCGATTACTATAACAGTTGAGCTGCGTTACGGAATTATTTGGAGACTGCCATGCTGCGGGGTGATGTGCGTTAGCATGAAGAGATGCACTCAGAGCACCCAAGATTCTACGGTCCTGACAGGCGGAGGAGGGGAGGGAAAACAGTGACGCAGACAGATACCAGTCTCTCCTCCAGGCCTTCAGCAGCAGAGCACTGACTCCAGCTCTACTGCCATTCGAGGCTGCCAGCAGCACTCAGCATCCATGTCTCTCCTCTTTTCTTTTGAATGCAAAGTCATGAAAAGATTTGAGGGCTCTTTTCCATTGCCAGCCTGCAGTTGCATCCTTCCCTATTTGTCTGTGCCTTACCACAACTCCCAGTTAATTTGGGGTTTTGCGCTGAATAAGTAGTGCCTGGGTATTCCATATATTTTTCTCTTAAACACATTTGTGATGACAATAAATTAAATTGCGTTGTGATGTTTGACAAATGCAATTTTTCAGTTGTTTGTTTTTTTACCCATGGAGAAAGATTGCAAACTAAAAAAACTCCCCAGCCATTAACTCCAGAATGCAGGAAAGTACTTGACAAAGTACATTTTATCAACAGATGAAATTATATACCTGTCAAAATACATTTGTCCTCAAAATAACTATTCATACATTTCATTTTCCTGCATAAATGGATATTCATCTGCTCTCTTCTGTCTGTCATTTGCTACTCGCAATCCAGAACTGACTGTGGGAGGGAAATATTTGAAGACACTTCCAAAGCAATAGGCAGGCTGGGTTTATATAATTTTCTCTGGCGTTCTTAGCACCATTCGCTTTAATACGAATGAGATGGGAAACATCTATTTAAAACCAATCCAATAAGATTGTGTTCCAAAACATTAATTCCTAACTGCAAAACCCTGTTTGGTTTCAAGGAAGCTCTGTGACACATGAACAGCTCCCTGATTTTGCTTTCCCAGGCAGGGCAGAGCTGCTTTTGGTGGTTAGGGAGGCAAGGGGACCCAGGAGGGTTTTAGCTACGGCCTCCGGGGAAAGGATCATTGAGTGGGAGCAAGGAAGCTTTTGAAGACCCTTTAGTAAAGGCTGGGTGCTCCCAGGTCTGTCACACATGATTCGTTTTGAGGGCTGAGTGGTTTTGGTGGAGGACAGCCTGGGCGTGCTGGAGACACACTCGGAGCTGGCGGGTTGATTGCCGCAGGGAGCCCTTGTTCCAGGGCGGAGAGTAGACCTGAGCTGCCCTGTGTGCTGGGAGCTCGGCAATCCTGAGTCTTCGCCGAGACCGAGGGGATGCACAGTTGCTCAGCGGCAAGAGGCAGCTCAGAGCTCGTCCCTCATGTCAGTGCAGCTCAGGGGAACTGAGTCCAGGGTGCAGCCTCTTCATGGATCATCCATCTTCCCTCTGCGAGTATCACACTGCCTTAAAAATCCTGAGCAGTTTATCGGTTACAGTTTCCACTGGAAGCGATTTGGAAGGTATCTGCACCAGTGCAGCTGGGTATTTTGAGCTCTCTGATGAGATGGCAGGAGAATATCAAAAGCAGAGCTTCTAGCTTCTGGTGGTCTTTTTAGCTAGATCAAAACCGTAAAGATCCTGGATAACGTATGAAAAAACACTTTGCAGCACAATCTCAGGGCTAGTGGGATTTTGAATTCAATGTGGTTTGGATCCAGCCTTATAAAGCAATGTTTTAGATAAAAAATGGTTAAACTTCCATAAACTGCTTTCTGAAATGTGATAGCTTCGCCCTCTCCTCTACTTCGTACGGCTGCCTGGCTGTCTCTCCCTCTCCCTCCCTTTTCCTTCTGGTATTCCATTTCTGAATTTGCATTTAAATTACGTGGGAAAGCGCAGGCGGGAGCTGGAGCTGTGCCCAGCACAGTAGCAGCCCATGCCTCGGTGGGATGCATTCTGCCTCCTCAGGTCACCGGCCAGAGGCAGCCTGGACACTGCTCCGGCACGCGACAGCGCGCTGCCCAGCTGT
>NW_010391362.1:100487-109382 GCF_000710305.1 Buceros rhinoceros silvestris | reverse complement strand
CTGGGGGAACAGTGCGTTTCAGCAGCATTTCAGCCCCCCTGAGCAGTCTGCAGATGTGAGCCTGAGCCAGCTGTGGCCCCAAGCACCCCGCTGTTCCAATCCACAGGGCAGACCCAGCACAGGGCAGGTGAGGACCAGACTCCGCAGCGTGGTGGGAGCAGTGAGTGAGCCCTGTGCAGCTCTAGCGGAGCGCTGAGGCTCTCCATCACCTCGGTGCAGAGCAGAGAGGGACAGTGGAGGTGCAGGGTGGGTAACAGGGCATGGCGCCGGCAGAGTCCAACTGACTGAGCTGAGGATATTGCTCTGTCGAGGTGGGGGAGGACTGCAGTGAAAGCATCATTAAAAATGCAATTTAGAGCTGAAATATCCTTTATCAAAAATTTATAACCCATTTTAAACGAATCCATTCAGGGCCCAGTGAGGGTCTGGGCTGAGGGAGGAGATAATTCCCTCGGTTTATTTATACTGTTTGGTAACTTTTATGCCAGGTTAGTAAAAAAGAGTACGTGCCAGTAAAATACTTTCTCTGCTTGTAAAACTTGAGACTGTTTTTCCTGCGATGCTGGAATTGTACTGTCCTTTTAGCTTTCTGCGGGAGCTGGTGGAGGCAGGCACTGGAGCGGAGAGGAGTCCTGGCCCAGGGGGTCTGCACTGCCTGCCAGTGCCTGTGGTTCAGCCTCACTCCTCGGGATCCCAAACCATCGCTCCACGTGTGCTGTTCTGATATCGGAACCATCCTTGTTGTCCTCTTTGAGGGCTGCTTGTGTGGGTGCAAAGAGCGCCTAGACAAATTAACGGAAGGGAAACCTACCAGGGTCTCATCATGTTCTGAGTCACCACAAATTCCTTCACCTGTCCAACACAAAGAGGTAAAGGCAGCGAGATGCTGGGCCCTGGCCAAGTCTCACTCTGTATTTGCCCTGGCCTGAGACCCTCTCCACAGAGGCAGGCGTTCAGCTACAGGGACCGTTGGTCTGTACAGATGTGGCCTGGTTCATGTTCTTACATTCATCCACTCGACTGCACAGCTTGATACCAGCTAAGAGCTGACAAGCAGCAACAGGGGTTTCTTTCTACTTGTGAACAAAAAGAAGAAAAACAAGTGGGAGAGAAATCCTGAAATCCCAATCCCCATGGGGCAGATTTAGTCTCAGCCTCTAACACTAAGCTCTCCCCAGACTGACTTTACTGCTTGTGTAATGAGCACAGCTCTATCATGATAGTGATTGTGGGATAGTGGCAGCTCTAATGACAGTGATTCTGTTGTAATACAATTGCTACTGCAAAAATATTGTTATTATGAAATTTACTGTGACTGGATTGTAGCTGGGGAAACCGAATAATCCTCTGCAAAGCGAAACAGCTGGGCGAGACAACAGAGCTGTCCTCCGCTGCTCGGTTATGTGAGCACCCCATCTGGGGGTACCAGAGATCCACGCCTGACAAACACTGCTGTGGTGTTTAGGAATAGGGTTCTTCCCCTGCTGTTGCACTGTCTTCACCTGTGCTGAAAACTCACATTCTCGGAACATATTAGGAAAATTTTCCTCCTGACTTCAATGGAGGTTTTCACCTAGGAGAAAACAGCCTGCTCGGCGGCTGCTTTGACTTTTCCTGCTCCCGTTTCCAGCTGGTGGACCTGCTCTGGAAGAGGTCTCACAGGCTTGGCATCAGAATTCATTTAAATAGATAAAGGAAGTGGATGTGTTGACGGTGACAGCATCCAAGAGAATGGGTTACAAGGAAATTTGTAATTTGACATGTCATTACGTAAGAAATTTTATTCATGCTTCACCCAGGGACACCACTGAAAACAGATGGAATAATGGAAGCATTTATACAGAGAAAAATAAGGTGATCAAATCAGCATTAATTTTCCCTTCTTTAGAGATAGGAGAGAAATTCCAGGACAGTGTAATCTGTGGAGAATTGAGAGGGGCTATTGTATCCAAACAATAGAGAGCAGAAAGAAAACTGTGAAGAAAAAAGAGCCAGAGGAGGAGACAGTGACAGAGAAAGAAACAGAAGACACTATATTATCTGTGACAAGAACAAAATGTAAACATCAAAGTGACAACAGAGGCTTCACAGAGAGGGAATTTAAGCTGCGGTACCTGCTGATAGGAGAGAGCAGTGCACGTGCACCGGGGCTGCGGGAGCCCACGCAGCACGCGGGCCATCCCCGCGGGGCAGGTGCCGGGAAGGGATTGATGCCGGTGAAGTGTTTGATAAGCTCCTGTGAGAGACTTGCGGAGGATGTTGGGAGTGGTGAGGGAGCTGCCACAGGGAGGAAGAGTAACGGGAAGCCTCTGGACCCTTCCTTGGGATCTCGGAGTACTCTTTACTGCTTGTATCTTAAGGGTCGCATTTTCCTTGCAGGGAAAGGCAGCATGAGGCCAAAGCTAAAACTACGGTGGAACCAAAAGGAACAAATGACTATTGGCCACTTGTTTAACTCACACTGTCAGAGCTGCCTACCCTTCAGACACTGCTTTTACAACCTGATTAAAATCCTTGCACACCAGGCAAAGTCTGGTGTCATCGAAGGACAAACCAAGGCGTTCATGGCAGTGGGTATCTGGTTGCTGCCGAGGAGCGCAGAATCCAGGGAGATGTGTAGCCTTTCCAAATGTGTAAGATTTTGTAACTTCTCTCCTTTTCTTATTCCAGGCATCCAGTTTTCATCTAAATCCTGGGAATGGAGTCTAGATGATTAAAGAAACTCATAGGAAATACAAGCATTTTCCAGTGGGATTGGAAGTTCAAACGTGATGTGCTCCAACACTGTTCTTTGTTCTGCAAGCCCCTGCTTGCCGTCCATGCACGCCCTGAAAGAATCCAGGGAAGTACAGTCAATGTAATGAGCTACAATTTCGAACCACGGAGAGCAGAAAACCACAAAGCAAAACCCAGTGAAACTTGGTGTTCCTGCTATTTCGGTCAGTGCTCGAGCCCTTCGGTTCTGTGCTCCAGGCTAACAGCCGGGTGCAAATGCCCCAATCCCTGCACTTGCCCTGCTCGCTACCTGTGCTTAGACCTGGTTCTACAGACCTTCGTGACATTCAGAGAGAACAACGCAGGGTTTGCTATGTCACAGTGGATATACCGCTGAGCTGGGTTATCTGCTTGGTGCTGCTCGTGTGGTTTAATAAAGCAACGAATCAGGCATTACTTTTATTGCTTTTATTATCAATCAAGTTATTTTCACCACCTCAAATACAGACCAGTGTAATAAAAGCATGAGGGTAGTGCAAATATTCTGCTGGACTCTTCTAGCTGTGTGAGTTTTACTGGTGTGGACACGCCATCCACGTGCGGCCACTTGTGCCTGCAGCAGTTAAACCCGAAAGATATGGATGACCAGATGCATCTACCCAGTGCACATAGAAACTCAAACTTTGTTGCTGGGAGTGAGCTGGCGCTTCATTTTCTTCAGCCTGCTGGAGCTCCTGCGATTTTCCATTTAGACTCATTCCTTGTCTGAACTAAGCAGAAGGGAGACAATCAATACTTTGGAAATAGCCTATTTCTACACGTGCTGTTTGAATATCAGTGAGATCTCGGACTCCTTCCCCGTCCCGACGCAGAGTCTGCAGCACAGCATGTGTACGCTCTGTACTGCGATGTTGGGTGTAAGAGACCACCTGCAGACAAAGGCGTAGTCTACCTGCGTTTCCCAGAGACAAGCGCGTTTGCACGTGGCTCGTGAAACCTCACATGGTCATGGCATGATGCCTCTCACTGGGAATGAGCTCTGGACTGTCTTTCAAAATAGAGCTGTGATTACAATCAGCATTTCTGGGTCTCCGGCTGGAGGCACCTCACTGACGAACCGCGTTGCTTGTGACACTGGTTCTGCGGGGGATCCGTGGAAGTGGTGCTTGACCAGGTGCACCTGCCTACACAACATTCAGCCAGCTGTTAGCAAGAATTCCTGCTCTCATTTCCATGCCCTTCCAACATGATGAGGGAGGGGAAGAAAGAACCCCACGTTTGCCCTCCTTTAAAGCCTGCGGTGTGGACCGTGGCATCAGCAGACAGTGCTGGGCGCTGCTGCAGCCTGGGGATGGGTTTGGTCTGGTGTAGCCTACTGCAGGACCCAGATGTCTGCTGAATTTTCCAGGGCTAGGTAGACAAAGATGCAAGCTGAAATGAGGCCAAACTTCTTCATACCTCTGTCACCCAGAAGCACCTGGATGTGTGATGCGACTTGCATTGCCAGCTTTATTATGATGGGGATGAATCTTCCGTTTCAAGGTTCTAGAGACATGAAACTGGGTATTAAAGTGCTGCCAGTTGTTGCAGCCATCTGTTCCCAAGGGCAGCCCTTTGCCCCCCTCTATCACACAGCCAGTTGCAGCAGCCTTTTCTGAAGGCACGTGCTCTCACCCCCTGCTCCAACCAAGACAGTGATGGACGATGGCTCGCAAAGGGAAAGGCAGCAGAGAAAATACTCCAGTCAGTGAAGCCACGGGAAATATGTTGAGCAATCCTGGATTCCTCTGCTTTGCCTTGCTGCTATCTGGCTGGTATTTACGGCACACTGTGGAAGCAGGCGGTTCACCCTTCGGTGTCCTTCAAAGGCTTGATGGAAGTGCCTTTGTGAGTTGCAAATGCAATTCCTTCCGCTCACTCTTCTGCTTTACTTGTCGGGGCTTTCGTCCTTGTGACAGTCCGATACTGGTACCATAGATGCCTATATGACAAAAATCAGGTCTGCTGTTTCTCCTTGCTCCCTTCCCATAGAGGCCAGCAACCTTATTTCTGAATACATAACTGTACTGCAAGCAGCTGCTGCTTATGCAAGATGACCACGACGTGCTGTGATCTGTCAGATCAGGGCTAGAGGCAGACCAGAGTCATACTGGTGCAAGACCTCGCAGAGCACTACATGCATTATTGTGGTTCATTACCTTCCCTCACCTGTGCAAGCTTGTAAAGCACATTTCAAACAGCTTCATAGCTATAAAAGCAAGACCCATTAGAACAAAAAATATATTGGGAATTAGCATTTGCATGGACCTTTCCCGCTGTGGAGATCAGTGTGTTCTGCAGAGGTGGAGCCATTTTATTAGTACATAGAGAGATTGAGACAAACAGCCTCGTACACTAACCCCTTGGTGGGAGGTGAGAAACAGAACCCACTCCCCTTGGAGAACCCACTCCCCTCCATGGCCATTCATGATCATTTCCTCTCAGTAATAGTCACACTAACTCAAACTATGCCTTTTGCATGGCTAAAGCAACTTGTATCTCTTCTACGCTGCAAACCTTTCTGCCTTCAGTGAGAGAAGGTGAGAATCTGACCTGCACCGTGAACACACAGTCCGTTTTGGGGAGCTTTGCATTTTATTGCAGTTTTTATTTCAAGAGTCACCTTCACGCTTCCTAGCCACCTGTGTGAAGGAGGGGAGCATCCATTTCAGGAGGGGCTGTGACACAGCAATCCTGAGCCATTATCTCTGATTGTCTCCTAGCAGCTAACCAAACTCTGGGAAAAACAGTCTCCTGAGCACCCTGGCTAAGGAGCTGGGTGGAGGTTTTCAGTCTGAATGTTAGGAAAAAGGAGCGTGAGACTGCATAAGTAGAAGCATGCTCTGACAAAACGAGAAGTCGCATTTGCAAGCTCTGAGCCTGGGTGAGGGTGAGGTGTATTTCAGAGGGGGACCCTGCCTAGCCTTAGCCAAAGAAAACCCCTCAAATGGGTGAGGATCAGCTGCAAGGATGATAAACCTTGATGTCTTGCTGTTCAAGGACACCACAGCCGTGGGAGTTGCTGTAGATGTGCAGTCTGTAAATAGGTGGGAGTTTTGTGCTCTGAGGAAGGAGGGGGGCCGTGGGGGCACATGGATTGCTCTGACATCCTGCAAAGGTATGGATTCTCATGGGATGGCATTCGAGGAACAGGTGATCAGGTGGATTCCACCGCAGATTTTAGAAGAAACAATCTGATTAATAAATTAACTTCATCACTTGCTCAGCTCTAGTAAGAGACAAATACATAAAATCTGTGAATGTTGCAGAACAAGTGGAAGGCAGGGGGAGACATTTCAACATGGTGTGATGCTGGGGGAGCTTTTATGCTTGGTAGATCTAACAAAGGCATCAGGATGGTTCCTTGGAGCACACCCTGTAGGTAGTAACACTGGCTGGGCTCTTGCTCACAGATCATTCCTTCCTTTTAATTGATTCCTGCCACTTCTGCTGGTGCTCCCCCAGGCAAAGCAGCCTCCTCCGTGCTCCCTGGGGGGCAGTCCGTTAGCCACTAGTGTGTATGTCCAGCTAGACATTGTGCAATTGCCAATGATCTGCCAAACGTCTCGCCTGGGCTCAAAGGTGAGGAGAAAGGGACAGCCAGGCTGGGAGTGAACATCTCCACGCTGCACATATGGCAGTCCTTTGCACAGCTCTGCTTCCCTGGCATCCTTGCAGACAGCGGAGCACACGTGCACACCTAGAGATACCGTACCTCGATTGCTCTTCAGTTCCTCCCAATGTGCAGACCGATTTGCTGATAGAGACTAAAGCTGACAATCCCTCATAGCATCACACTCACCGTGAGCGTGCTCGGATTCCTGCGGGGACATCCCCACTGCAGTAACACAATCACAAAGCTGCGGGGCTGGGGTAGCCCGCATGCCTTTGCAGTGGCAGAGGAAAAGCAGTAAAGGCAGACCCAGCAGGATCCCTTCAATCTGAGCTCCAGCCGACCGCCAGCGCGAGTGCTGCAGGGCCAGCAGCGGGAGCAGGCACAGGGCAGCAGGCACAGCCCTGCTGCGGGAGGCAGCTCTGCCAGCAGTGCTCTTTGCAGGTGGAGGCGACATGACAAGCTCGACTCGCCAGCTTGTTTACATCTAAAATTAGAAGTGAAACGAGAGAATATTGTGCTTACCATTTCCGAACAATTAAATTTAAATGTAGTCATTTGCCGTGGCGCTCTGCGAGGTGCAGTTCGGCAGAGCTCCGTTAAACGAGCAGGGGCGTTCTTGTCCGGCTCCAGGGGAAGGTATCATGCGTGACCAGAGAGCTGTCTGGCCCTGGGGATTAATGACCCTGTGTAGTCTGAAAGCCAAACTGGGAGGAGAGAGAAAAAAACACTGATTTTCTTTCCCTTTTCTTTTATTAGACTCTAAATAATTAACAGGCAAATCCTGCTCTGTGGCTTAATGCTGTTTTGCAACCCAAGTGGGCCCTGAAGCAAATGAAATCCATGACTTGCCATTCCCAGTTCCCTAGCAACGAGCCAAAGCACGGAAATGTGCTTGGCCTTATCACAACAAGATGTTAAAGCAATTAATATTAATCACCAACGTCTTCCTGCGTTGGAAGTGAAGCCCCCTGCTCAGAAAGAGCTGTCCCGGTGTGAGGACAGACTTGGAGAGAGACAAAACCACGTTAGTCTGAATCCGAGGGGGCACATGCCTGCATGAAGGAGCATGTCTGACCCTGAGAGCAGTCACCCTCTTGCCTGTGCGTGCAGGTGGAGGCTGCGCTCTTCAAAACAAGAGGTTTTTCTAGCAAACCAGCGGGCGGGAGGTGCTGTCATGCATCAGAAAACAGACAGATCTGAGGGTTGAATTTTATGGTTCCATGTGATTCTGCCAGCCATAGCACCTGCTAAATTACTTTTGGAGTTTAAACCGAGCTCAGAGAACACGTTTCTTAAGCTTATCCCACATGCAGCTGGTGACCTGGTCTGGCCGTGCCGTGCTGCGGCAGCAAGCAGTCTTTTGGGAGCTAGCAACCGAGGGTGGCTGGGAGAAACAGAGTCCTCGGCTGCTGGGGACAAATGCCATGGGTTTGAGCCTGCACGCTGCGGGCAATGCTGGGTTAAGAGAAGACACGGTCAGCTACCACCAGGCAAAAGTGCGCTCATAGCACGGTCGTTGCCTGCAGCTTTTTGAGGATAAGAAGCAAGTTCAGATTTTCTTCTGAATAACAAAGGTCTCTACCTTGTCATTCCGACAGACTGGTGTGCAGGTTAACACGTATTTAATTGACCCCTGGCTCATTAACTGCTTACAGGGGGAAATAGTAACAGTCAGAATATTTAATTAAATGCTAAAATTTGGTAGCAAGTTAATTAACATGTAACATTTCTCTCCCTAACAAACACTTCTTAAGACAGGGTAGGCAAGGCACCATTAATTGTAATGATTAATTAGGAATTAAACTGATAATGGGTACAGCTGCTAACAATTAAGAGCTAATTATGTCAAGCACTTCAACCATTTCAGAAAGGAACTGGAGGCTGGTGGGAGGTGCAGGTGAAAGAGGTATAAATAATTGCCTTTACCCTCACTGAGCCCTTTGTAAGGGAGCGCTCCTGGTGAAGTCGAGTGCTCTGCTCTGTTTGTTGGCGGGCTGTCTGCTCGGGTCTGGATGTCTTTGCTGCATCAAGAGGTGATCAACATAAGGTAGGGCTGACGTGCTCGTTTACATTTGTGTGGCCCATAAAGTAACGTCTTTGGTATCGGTGCTGTTGGAGCCTGTTGGTTGAGGTGCAGCTATGCTCCAAAATGTGAGCGTGTGCCAATTCAGCTTGAAGCGCTGTGTGTCTGCAGGGCCACAGACTGCAGGCAGGCAGATTGCAAAGCTCCTCCTGTGCTGTGTGTGAGCTCAGGTGGTGTTTGGGCAGGGTGCCTGGAGCGTGTCCCAGTTTTTGTGCTCTAAGAAGTTGAGATCCTTATGAGTTCTCCCTAAGGAAATGTGTCCCAGGTGCCTGGAGAGGGACTCGTGCTCTTGTCTCAGTCCCCTGACCTCTTCTGGTCTTGACCAGCTGGCTGGACTAGTGCTCTTGCTGTATTACCAGGGTTTCTGCCCACTAGCTTTGGCCTAGGAGCTGTGTTACTGGTTTGCAGAAAAACCTTTTCTGAGCTGTAAAGCTGCTCAGCA
>NW_010391362.1:77647-100394 GCF_000710305.1 Buceros rhinoceros silvestris | reverse complement strand
AAAACTGTCCTTTCCATCTGACCTCAGTGTAGCCTCAGTTAGCTGCGCAAGGTTGCAGCAGGGCAGTTTAATGTCTCAGGGCCAGTCTAGGCTATCAAGGAGAGGAATTGGCAGCTTGTGGCTGTTACCGTTTTCCCTGTGGAGTTAAGCATGTGTGAACGGATGTGAGGTGTCTCAGATGAACAGGTAGCTCCCATTAGAAGTGACTGCAGAGGAAGGAGTCGACAAATTCCCTCTGATCCTAGTGTCTCTGTCTTGGTGCTCTGGGACTCTGCCTTGGGACTCTGCTTGCTTCTAAATCTTAAAGTCAATGGTGTATCCAGTGCCAAAAAAACCAGAAAGACTTGATGCTTGAAGTCTGTAAAAGAATCTGTTGCTACTGAGATGTAATGTCCCCACCTGTGGAGGGCCTTCCCACTGCCTGTGCCTTTAACTTCATTTATAAGGGGAAGAAATTAATCTAATTTTAGTTTTCTAGCCTTGACAGAGCAGGAATTCTGCCATTGCAGAGCACTGGTGCTTTTAACTGTCCGGAGGGTGAATACTCCAGGCTAGATACACCAGGTATGCTCTGAAGCTGCGGCCAAATCTGCTACTCATGCTCTTGAAAAGCACAATGAATGGTAAAGAACGTAACAGCATGAGGCTTGAATGTGTTATTAAGGTCTGGTATGAATTACAGAGTATTGCTGAGACAAAACATGCAGTAATAGATACAATACAGTGGCAGTTTTAGGAAGAAAAATTGTCGCAGGAGCTATAAATAGGAGGAGTATGCGAAGTCCTGGCACTGTCCCAGAGAACGGCTCTGCTGCTGAGCCCCTGCACAGCAATATTTATGTCTCAGCTCGTGGGCTGGAGCATATCTGCTGGAGGAAGCCTTCCCCCTGCCAAACAGACTGGTGGTGCTGGAGGGAGGGAGGAAGGGGCGAACAGCAGCTCCCAGGTGCTGGCACTTGGTTGTAAACTGGAGATTGCCCCTGCCCTGCTGGGAGCAGCTGGGAGTGGGGGGGACACCAGTGGGGGTAGGAAAAGCTGCTTGCAGGCTCTCTCTGCCCTGGCTCTCAAAGCTGCGGTGTTCTGTGCTGTGGAAAACCAGCTAGGGTCAGGGTCTAGCCCTCCCAGACTTGTGCTGGAGATGTTTCAAACCAGCTGCCTTCATGCCCCTCTCAGCCTGTCTCCGTTTTGAGGATCTCTTGTTAAATTTTGCCTGAAAGTACTGTAAAAACGGGTCTTTTGATAATTTGAGAGCTTCGAGGCCCTCCTGCTGATTCAGACAGCTTTTCCCCTGGTCACCCTTGACAAGAGTTTCTCTAATTGGTTCTTAGAAGTCTGACAGGCTCTCAAGGCAGCTAGTCCAGCCCAGAAATGGCTCTGGCATTGCTTCCAGCCTTGCCCACCTTGGTTCTGCTGTGTGGGGCAGGTGGCAGGAGCACAGGGATGGGGTGCTTTCTGTCCCAAAGAACAAAGGGTGAGGCATATTCTGAAAGGCTTTGGAACTCGTTTTTCTGCTTTAATGAGGAGAGAGGTACTAAAATACAAAAGATGGGTTCCAGGTCCTCCAAAACAGTGCATGGAAGAATTGAAAACAGAGCAGGGTGCTAAAACATGACATTCACTACCTGATGTTGAAACAAGTTAACACAATGCTTTCTCTTCAGAATTTTGATTGGTTTCTTTTTTTTCCTGGTGGGAAATGTGAAGTTTTCCATTGAAAGCATCTCTCACGGGTGAAATGTAACCTTTTGGCTAGTCTGGGCTCCAGGCTGACCTTTGAGCGTTGCCCTCTGGGTTGAGCAGGATGCCCTACATTATGGTTGCCCACTTGCTTTTCTCTTGCATAATGACAGCCTGTCAGCAGCTCATGGTTGTTTTTGTATCATAATGAAGCTTGGACTTTGCCAGCACAAGACAATGAAATGCAGTAATTCAGGCTGTAAAATCCATCTGTTTGAGCACACTGAGTTTTTCCATGATGCAGAATCACTTGTGCTTTCCATTTACATTTAAATTCATGCCTGTGGAGATACCTTCCTTTGCCAAAGCAGCAGAGCCTCTAGTTGCTGGGATGAGGAAATAGCTGTGTGCAAGCACCTTTCAGAGCTGAGATCAGTGGTACAGGTGGCATCAAGCTTGTACTAGACCTTGAGCAATGCAGGTAACTTAGTCACTGCTGTCACTTCCAGGGTTTGCAATGAACCTTGGAAAGGTCTTGTAGGATTGTGGGGAATTTGGGGGGCAAACTCTGATGTAGGTGTTTGTCACTTGGTGTTCACTGACAGGGGTTGACCTGGGAGTAATGTGCAGGTTCTGCTTCTTTCTGCCCTCGCTGTGTTATATCTGAGGGTTTTACCGGAAGACAGTGATGCGTGGAAAAACTCCGCAATCAAAATAGATTGTGAAGCAGGTCTGTTTATTGTGATATCAGCTCTATAGAGTTGGGTGCAGCGAGGGTCGGGTACCCTTAAGGAGGCTTGCACACCACACCGTAGCTTTGGCTTCTTATTTAAAGCAGTAAAACATACATATTCAAAGGATTGCTCAACCGCCTGGTACTATGTACTATGTATTCTATGTATTAGAATCTCCTGCTCCTGATGTAAATTAGGTCTCCTCCCCTTTGCACATGCGCAGTCTTCTTACATGTTACAGGTCACACAACGTCATGCATCGCATGTCTCATTAACTTGACTTATGCCTCCCCTGGGAGGAGAAAGTAATATTCAACAGTCTATTAAGCAGGCGCAGTTCGGGGAGGGCTAGTCATTATCTCTTGTATCTTATGACTCAGGTCCCTTTAGGCCACATCCTCCCTCGTGGCTGTAGAGACAATAGTCTTCTCCTCTTTATCTTGTCCCAAATGATGAGGCGTCAAGTGATAAGACCCTCTGTTTACCTAGAGCTTTTAGCAACTCAAAGACAGGGCAGGCAAAGCATTTTTAGCAAAGTTAACTAATATTCAAACCTGTGGATATTTTCTACTTTCCCAACTCAACAGTAAAAGCAGTTTGTGTAAGTGACAACTGAAGAGATGTTAAAGCTGTAGGGATATGCCTCCTCAATGTTTCTCAATGTGCTAATCTATCAAGATTAAAATAACTATGTACAGCCAGATATACAGCTTCTCATTTCAGTCAGTCACTGCGTTAAATAGCTGTGGGTTTGTGCCATCCCAGCCGAATTCATCCACAGCCACTGTATGGTGTGTTTGGATGACTGGCTAACCTTTGCGTGAGACCTTCAGCAGGTATCTGTTAGACGCAGCGATCCTATGAGCTAGAGAGATGGTAACAGAACGCAGGAAAACACTGATGCACATTCAAGCTGTTTTCATGTTAGTGAAACTGTTGCTTACTGTGAGATTACTCATGGCTTGTGAATGGGTGCAGGAGTGAAGAGGCAGGCACAACGGCATCCTTGCAGTAAAACCTTCCTTTGGCTTGGTTGGTAGTGGGGGACCAGCTTGCTGGCACAGGGTAATTCCACCCTAGCACGGTGTAGCTGAGCTCCTTGCTGCACTCCTTCAGCTGAGGCTGCTGTGGCTCTCCCCTCGCCAAAGAAGTTGCAGTGGGCTGTCAAATCTACACAGAGGCACCATCAGTGACTAGGAGATTGAGTCTGCAGGGTGGCTAGTTGTGATTCCAGGAGATCCAGGTTCTGAAGTCTTAGAAAATAAATACATTCAGCTGCTTTAACGCAGCAAAACACAAGTAGCTTTCACTGCAGCAGTAAGTTGGCATCATGTGGAGACGTCTCTTCTTAGTAATTGGTTCTGATGATCTCCTCAGGATACAAAGCAAAGCCCTGAACACATCACTTTGCACTCCCTGCAATGCTGCTGGCTTGTAACTCTGTTTTGCAAGCACTTGGACTGCTGGGGAAGCCCTTAGCACAGAATGAGGAGGAGGGCTATCAGCCACCCTTCCCGTGGTTTTGGTAGAGAAGGACTAGCTGCCAGGTATGAAGGGGACAAAACTAGCTTGCAACTGTCTTTATGCAGTTGGGGATAGACCTCAAAATAAAGATGAGCAGCTTCCATATTTCTCAACATGCTGAATCTATCATGGTTAGAATAACAATTAAAACCAAGCCTAACAGCCCATGTCAGGTTAAAAGGGTGTCAAGGGCCAAGCTGCCTTGGTGCAGTCTGCTCCTGTGCCAGTTCGGGATAGGACTCTTCAAGCAGTAGTTCCTCAGACTCTTGCCAAAGCAGGAAATTCTTGTCTCCTCAGCTCCTCTCAAACTGAAGTAACCACAAAAATTAAAACCAGAAAAACAGCATTTCTGTACTCTTCATTTTTGCTAGGATAGCACAAGACAGATGTGTCTGGATGCATTTTGGTTCCCGTTACTGTTTTCCATTCTAAATGGTTTGCAGTGAGCGTATTTAGAAGAAACCTCTCTCCCTACTGCTTCTAGCACAACAGATTTACATTCCTAATGAACTTTCCTGCTGCCAGAGCTGTTGCAAAAAGTCTGTTACTGCATGAGCGATTTCTCCCCATACTGAGACTTTCCATTAAGATGCAGTTTATATAATAATTTTAGAGGCTTTGTAAGCCGCAGAGAATGGTATGTGTTAGTCCTCTTCAAAGCAAGGCAGACCTCAGCTTCTCAGTTAGGTCTTCTCAGATTATGTGTGTCTTAGTTTGGGAGTGTCTGAAGGTTCTGTTCTCATTCTCTGTTACCTCAGTTCTATTGGTAAAGACAACATCTGTGCCTTGGACTGTTGGTTTGAGACTTTTATATGTCTATGGGTAGACAGGAATTTTCTCTGCAGTACAGATCTTGAACAGAGCCATGAAATGGGTTTGGTTTCTTGGCTCCAGCCATATAAAATACATCTGTGGCTTGAACTGCACATGTTTAAGCAGTAAAATAATAACTTGGAGGTGAATGTTCAGTTCAAAATGCTTTATGAGCTCACTTAAACTGGGGTTTTCTCTGCTTCTGAAGTTGTCAGGATGTTTAAGGATATTTTGTGGCCTTGTGCTTGATATTGCCCTCCATTTCACCAGGATAATTAGGGCAGAGATGAGATCACTGTGGATATGTTAGTGCAGAAGAAAATCTTTGTAGAATACGAGCTCAACGGAGGCAGTGCTGCAGCTAATACTGGCAGTGGAGATGCAAGAGTGAACAGTGCAGGGCTAGGCATGGGTGAGCCGTGAG
Source organism: Buceros rhinoceros silvestris (assembly GCF_000710305.1). Classification (NCBI taxonomy): domain Eukaryota; kingdom Metazoa; phylum Chordata; class Aves; order Bucerotiformes; family Bucerotidae; genus Buceros; species Buceros rhinoceros. The sequence continues at coordinate 95,222 of NW_010391362.1, read as the reverse complement.
ACTGCAGGTGGGACCCCGGCCCGGTTACGCTTGGGTGGTTAACGTGGTGTGTTAACAGACACCCTGTCTCTGCTGTTACTCACGTTGACTAGACTGGAGGGAACATGGGTATGCCACATCACGCCATAGCTGCAGTTTGATGCTAACTGCAACTAACCCAATCGAATGCCCCTCTTCTAGCAGCCAGAGAGGGTTAACCCTGCTTTCAGGAAAGCAGTGTCTCAAAGGTTGTGCAGTGCCTGTGTTTCCGGATGTGGGCATCTATATGTGCAGAGTTTCAAGACTGAGGACTCAGAGCAGTGGGAGCCAAATGTGACAAGGTGACAGCCAGGCACTGAGCAATGTGTACTTCTGCTTTTCCCAGGTGGTGTCAGCGTGGGGGGCAATATTCTCTATAGCTTCTTCTTCAGAATGGTACTAGTGCTTACAGGGAGCAATTCCTCTGGGTAAGAGGATTGCTCCCCGCCTCCACCCCCACTTGCTGCTCAGTTTGGGCTCCTTTTGCTGCATTTAACAGCATCCTTGTAGGGTTGCTTAAACTGGAGCCACTTGCAGGCACGGATTCAGATCTCATGCTGAGGCAGAAGGGTTTATTTTTAAAGCCATGGATGTTTGCAATTACCTTAAGTGTGAACACATGCTTTCTCCTTGTGAAAAGAAAGCACTAGACCTTAATGAGATTTATTCTTCCAAGTCTGAAATAAATTAAATGTGGCAGCATGAGCTTTTTCAGCAGCAATGCAGTGAAGCTGTAAATATTTCTAAAATTATCTAATTCTTTGTACTTTTCTCCAGTACAGCAGTAGCACTTCCAAGTGTCTCCCATTTAAGGTTCCTACTCCACCCTGCTCTTCCATGCAGTCACTGGCGTGGTTTTCGGTCGTTTTTATTTGCAGGCAGAGGTTTCCTCCTGCTCTCAGCACTTCACCTGGTTTTGTCAGAGGGAAGTTTGAGGTCAGAGCCAAGAGGTGGGTTGCATGATGCTTTTACGGACACGAGTGGCACTGCAGACACCCTGATGGCTTGCACAGAGCTCACAAACGGGGTGATGACCACGGGATGCCTGTTGAAGCCTGGGCAAATCACTTAAACCAGTCTGTGCCTCAGTTTCTGGTCAGTAAGCTGTGGTTAAAATCTTTCCTTTAGTCCCTATTTCATACTGCTCAAGCTTTAAACTCAGAAGAACTTTGTATCACAAACCAGTGACTGCCGTGAAGGTGACAGGCAAGATGAATGTGAGCCAGCTACAGAGCTCTGAAGTTTGGCTTGTGTTTTTGCTCCAAGTCAGGAAGGCTCCCAGCTGTTTGCACAATTGGAGTCTGTGTATGTGGTTAGAGATGATGTTCATTTTTGGACATGAGATGGCTGGAAAAAACCTGCTCTAGTGTTCTCTCCCTCCTGATGAAAGCTCCAATATACCAGTAATTGCTTCCAGTGCCAGCTCTTGTCAATAGAAGTTCAGCCTGTCTGAAGAGGAACCCTACCGCAGGGCTCGAGTGCTCGCTGTCGCTTGGAGTAGCCGAGAAGTTCTGTGTGAATGGTGAGAAACAACACGAGTCCAAAGCAATATGCAGAGTTCTCATTATGAGGAAAAAATAATTGGGAACCACCTTTGCTGGAATCTCACAGATCTTAGGAATGAGTTAAAGATGACATGACTGATTCTGGGATGTCATTTCTTGCAATGAGCAACTCGATTAACAGCGGGCAAAGCCCTCACCTGGTGGAAGAGATGAAGGGTGGTTTCGGCAGAGCCTCACCACCAGCAGGAACCCCACGCTGCTTTCTTAGCATTTCTGCCTTGTACTTGAGAAAAGCGTTTTCTTTGAACTTGTTAGCTGTTAATTGTGTCCTTAGGGTATACTTTTTTAAAAAAAGGCTCTAATATCTTGGTTTTAAATCACTGTTAAACGGAAACCATCAAATTAGGCTTTTATACCAATCTTTATGTGAAGATTAGTGTCATAGATACAGTTCTTTCAACCCCCTGCACAATTCCTGAAATTCGCCTCATTACAGCTGAACATGGAATAACAGTACCTCCAAACTTTCCTACTGAAGATTTTGGGATGTTTTTAAAGTCAGGTGAAAGATGACTATAATATGTATTGAATTATTTTTTTCCTCTCTCAAATTAACTCCCTTTATGTGTAAATTTCAATTAATTGAGGCGTTTTTAGCGAATGGGTTTTCCATTGGTGGTGTTGCGTGAGAAATACTTGCATCCTGTTATGGAGTTTGAATTTTCACCATGTTCCAAGTCAGAGCAGAAAAATAAATCATTTTTTGCTTCTGCATTATCTTGATAGATAGTATCAGTGTTATGTGGGGTTATGATTTCCTTTCTTTCTTACCAGATCTATTTCAAAAGAATGCAAAGAAAAGCTTTGAGTCAATATTATCTTCTGTGCCTTTTTCCATTCCTATACCAGATGCTGTTTGTCTTTAGTCCAGGGGTGTAATGCTGGTCTAGCTGACTTTGGTAACCTCTTCCAGCCCTGTCTCCTGAGGACCTGACACCCTGCCAGCCCAGGACCCCTCTCCCCTGGGGAGCTTGTCCCACAGAAGCTTCTGATGTGGCTCTCTGTGCCTGCAGCCTCTGCAAGGGGCAAGCTGTACTGCTGGCGAATCCCACTAACTACCTCTAACTAGTACAAACTAGTGTCTGCACCTGGGCTCATCCGTGCTGGAGGGAGCTTGCTGTGCTACTTGGACTCCCTTGGCACATGTTCTCTAAAAGGAGGCCCTAACTGGACCCAGCTGCTTGCGCTTTCCACAGGTTTTCTCATTCTGATCAAATTTGTTTTGCTCTGGCATGAGTTCCCATCCCATAACTAACGGCTTCCCTGACACAGATGTCATGTAAGGAATCAACACACCACTGAGGGGAAAAACCGGGCTCCAGATTTGATGGTTGCTTCAAACTGAGGTTAGCTTGTCTGCCTTAGAAGTTTGCTCACAGACATGAGTATTTGTTTTTATATTTTTCCTTTGCTGTTTTCTTGTTTACTAGACGTGTAACAACAAGTGTTTTACACAGCTGACCATGCTCAAGAGCTCAGTGCAGCTCTCACAGGAGTGCCTTGCACCAGTCTGAAAACCAGAGCCCCCATGCCTGCTTGTGCTTGGTACAAAGCGTGGATTCAGGAGGGACTGCTGCCAGCGAAGTTGGTTACAAACAGCTGTTCTGTGGGGAGAAGGAGGCTGTCAGTCAAGAACAACCTGTTTTCTTCATCTGTGGTCATTTCTATTCCACCCTACAGATCTCAGGGAGTGAGCAGATAACTGATAGAAACCTCCCCCCGCATCAAGAAAAGTGCTTTTATCAAAATAGGGAGGGATCTTTTGGGCTACAAAGGACCACAGGAAGTTAGAAAGTTTCCTCCAGACCAGATAAGACAGCATCACATGCTAACATTCTCGGGACTGATGTTTACAAGTGGGGCACTTTAACATCTTTTTCAAACAAACATGCAATGTTTCGCAGATAAAGCCTTGGAAGCTCAGTATGCAGCATTGTCTCTGTGACATTTTAAAATCCATCAGGTAGAAGGATTTTGGCAGGAAGCCTTTAAAAAAGTAGCTCCTGAATTGAAATTCTCAATTTAGGTTGTTTTTTTCCCCTCCTCCCCGCAGCAAAAGGGAGCTTTGATGCCAATGCTGAGGACAAAACAGGCAGGAATGTGTGAAGAGTTAAATACGTTGACAGTGCTCCTGTCACTCCCACCTGCAGAATTCAATGCACTTCTCGGTCTCTTCAGCTTTTGCAGCCCTTGTGGGTGGGGACAAATGAAATTCACTTCGATCTGAGACCAACAGTGACAGGAACTGGATTGTGCCACATGCCTGTCTCAGAACATTCGTTCTTGCTGGCTCTTGTCCTGCCTATTTCAGAGAAGAAAACTGAAACAATCATGCAGGAAGGATGTTGTGTTTGGACACTTTCTACAGCTCTGGAGAGAGCTCAAGTTGCTGTATCTGTGCCTGCTACCTGGTCCTCGGTGTTCCTGGTAGCTGTATCTCCGAGCAAGGCTGCAGCCTGGCAGTCTCCAGCCTTGCTTTTCACGTGCTGGTCGGTGCTAGCCGTGCCCTCATATGCGGCTTCGCTCTACTGGGAAGGTTTAACTAGTTTCCAAACATTGTGATAGCAGGTCGATGGGTTGAAGCAGTTGTCCAGCAAACACTTAAAATCAAAAGATAAGCCCCACCGTGTCACAGCAGGAGTTTGAAGGTCTGAAGGGAGGCTGTAGAGACCTTTGCTATAGCAGGAGAGCTGCGCAGGGGATGGGCTGTCCCTGAATCGCTGCAATGAGCGTATCAAAGGCAACAGGAGGGTCAAGATGGCAAAAGGGTTAATTGCCTGTGATGCTTGACAAGTGCAATCTGGATGGCTGAAACTCTGCATTTGCAAAATTAACCCTTGCCATGCTGCTGTGTATGGCAAGAGACTCCTCTGCAGTATTGCCTTGTACTTCCCCAGGTGCAACTGTAAATTTGGGTGACAGAAGGGAGCGGTGGTGGGGAACACCGTGCTACTGCAGTGTCAGCGGTGCTAGTGCCCAGCGATGGTCCTCTCAGCCCTGCAGCACCGGACAGTCCTTGTGATAAGTGATTTCTGACTTGGACCAGATGTCAAACATCTGCCCCAGGAAGTGGGGTGGGGTGGGCGGGCCTTGGGCTCACAGCTGGCCACCGCTGGGTGTCACTCTCGGCTTGCACAAGTGCTGAGGGAGCTGCATGGTGTGGGAGGTAAAAAGCCCCCCTTCCCGGGAGAGGGGCGAGGTGGCACTCGCCCTGGGTGGGCTTTGTCCGACAGCTACGGCTGGTTCTGTCTCATCGCAGAGGGGTGTTGCGTGGAGCTGGGGGTGTTCTCCAGCGCGGAAGGGCACACGAGCTGCAGCTCGGGGGTGTTCCTCACGAATCGGCAGGCTGCCATTTTCCCAGCCCACGTCTGACAAAGGGGAGATCTCAGCCACCCTTCAAGGTCAGAGAAAGGCTGAAGAGCAGGAGGCAGTTGCATCCCCCTTGCGTTCCTGGGTACACTGAGGTTGCTTCACGGTCCATCTTGCATTGAGCTGTGTAGTCAGAGGACAGTTGTGAAGACTCTCAGCAAGGCCTGGGCTTTGCTTCTTGCTGCTTTTTCGAGTCTGAGCTGATTAATGTGAAAGGGAGAAGTCTGTGAAATACCCAGCAGAGAATGGGAAGGGACATTTCCTTGGGCTGCACTCAGGACGCTTACAGGTTACCCGCCCTTGGATTGAGTTCTGCTCTTCCTTCACAGCACGGACAGCTGGGCAGAGATGTACAGGGGCGTGGAGGACTTTGGCCCTGGGAGACAAGTCCAGAGAGTTCACAAGGAGAGGGAAATGGATAGAAAAACTTTGAGGCCAGCAAATGAAAAGTCAACCACTTGACCTTCTTTGAACTTATTTCAAATCCATCAGGCATGGAGGAAATTGAGTCTATAACTCAGGTTGCTCCTATTGGTCACCTTACCATTTCCATTACACTGGGTTCTTTGTCTTAACTGAGCTGGAGCCTGTTGGGTGACTAATTGCCAGGTCACACTGGCCCTAAATTAAAGTACAGAGTTGGTTTCATTTTTTTACTTTTAAACAACTTGAAAGTCCAATTATCAGCACATTTCCCCCCGAAATCTGTCTCTTTCCAGGCAAGCTGACTACTGTGCCAAGTTCAAACCAACACACATTTTAATTATTGGGGTGGTTATTTACATTCCAGTAGTGCCTACAAATAAAATGGCCCTGGAGGCTGGTCTGAGTCTTGAGAGGTCACAATATAGACAGAAAAAAGGCAAGAAAACTGCTTCCTGCTCAAACAAGCTCCTTGCAAGTTTTGAAGAGGAAGAGAAGTAAAAGTTAACATAGCTTTATTGAGAGTGGACTGTGCCAGACCCATCTGGTCTCCTTCCTTGTGGATGGCAGACCATCTGTACCAGGAAGGACATTTGTAGCTTTTGAATTCGGTGTGCATTATGTTTTGCATGACATTTTCATGAGCTGCTGTTAGAAATACAGTCACAAATAAAACCCTGTGGATGTATGCCAAAGTGGTTTGTGCCTGAGCAGACGTATCAGGGAGAGGGTCAGCATTCAAAGAGTTGTGGTAAACTGGAAGATACGCTAGGAGAAACTGTAGACCAATTGGGCAGGGAAAAATGCTGAATTGCCAGGAGGGAAACAAGAGACTGAGCTGCAACTGAGCAGGGGAGCAGTGGGATTAAAGCAGATCACATACCCAGGGAGTCAGCCAGGTGGATGGTGATCTCACAAAGAGCAGATGCTGGCCAGAAGAGGATTCTGTGAGAGACCAGATTATCACTCCAGCCCAAGTCAGTGCTTCTGGCATCTCAGCTGCTGCATTGCATCTGGATCTGGGCACCTGGCTTCAGGACAGAGCTGTCTGATAGGTGTGAGCTACGGAAGTGATCAGAGGGCTGGAAAGTACTGTGAGGGAAGACTGAGTTAAATGGGGTTGTTTAGTGGAGAGAAGAAAAGACAGGATGGACATGACAGCAGCCTTCAAGTATGTAAAAAAGCCACTACAAAGCAGATTTTGTGCCTATGGTGGACAGTGCAAAGCTCCACTCTGTGGGGCACTAATACGGCCTCATTCTTCTGCCATTTTTTCATGGAAATTGTATGAGCAGAATTTTTCAGACTTGTCCCTCTGTCCAGTTCAGGAAACTCAAAAGTGTGGAGCCATGGGGGTGAGTATATTATCCCAGAAATTTGGCTATAAATGTAACAGAGACACCTGTGAACGCCTGGGACATTGTTGTGAGACTACTCGGATGAGATGCTACTGGTTTGACTTGGCTAGGCCTGTGAATGGAAGGGTTTATTTTTATTGGGGGTCTGAGCTGCAAGTGAACAGCATTATAGTTACACCACAAGCTCCTGCCAGCCCTCCCTGTCACCTCTGCATTCACATCCTTTCCAGCAGAAGGGAAGCTGCGTTTCTTTTATGGTCTTTGTTTATTTTTTCTCTGCTTGCACATCCATCTAGTTATTCTCTCAATAGATTGAGATGAGTAGGAACATCACACTCATGCTAATTCCTTCAGGCTGTGAGAGCGTTTGCAATCACTGTCAGGCACTGACAGGACAGGCTAGAAGGAGAATAGCAGTAGCTGTGCAAGAGCAAAACTCCATCGCTGGCAGCAAGCAGGGAAGCAAGGTGGAAATGCAGTGGAAGTGTATGTGCAGCAGCAAGTGCTCCTGTAAATATGCTATCTGGGCTCTCAGAGTAAGCAAGCTTTTAATGGCAAAAAACTGAGGAATCAAGTAGATGGTTGATTCTGTTCATCAATTAAGTCTGGTCTGCAGATGTCTTTAAAAACCAGACTGATGAATAAAGTACAGTCAGACAAAGGACAGTGGATGGGGGAAGCTGCTTAACATGAAAAGGGACTGTTTAATCCAGTGATACAGATTGTTCAGTTCATTAGACAAACACAAGGCCCCTCAGTTCCCCTGATGGCATCCTCATGCCCTGTGGGCGCGGAACGGTTAGTGGGATGTCTGTCAGAACAAGTGCAGGGTCGAGTGGGGGTTCGTTAGCACAGAGGGGACTTGAGCCAGGCTGGGACAGAAAAGAAAAGGTGTGTGCTGCCTTTGTTCTGTGTCTGTGCTCTGGGGGAGGCCAGCAATAAAGCAGTATTCTAGCGTGTCTTCATCTGCAGCTGAGAAAGCCTTCAGTCACTTGGCTTGTTGCTGAGAAGTGTTCAGTCATGGCTCTAAGGGAGGGTCGTGGTGGTGAGGTGGGCTGCCTCAGGAGCTGGAATAAGAAGGGTGGTGAGCAATAAGGTCTGGAGCTTTCCCTTCTGAGCTGCTGGTTTACACCCAGCCCTAGGCTGCTCTAGACCTGATCCTCTTAACCACAGCAAGAGAAAGCCCCACCTCTTGTTCTGGCAAAGGGCCTTTCTTACCGCAAGCCAGTCTCGGCAGAGGATGCAGCTTTATCTGTAACGTGAGGAAAGCAGAGGTCTGAGCTCTGACCCAACGCTTTCTGCCCTGTGTCCTCAGCTGCTCTCTCAGATCGGGGTGGCACCCAGGAAGTGCTGTCTGTGTGGCTGTGGACTGGGCAGCTCTCCCAGGAGCGGTCAGCCTGCACACCCACTGCTGTGACTGGCTCTTACTAGCTCAGCAGCAGCCAAGTTTTGTCACCCTTGAAACTTGTAGTTGAAAGCTCCAGCTGAGAAAGCTGTCAAGTGTCGGTGTTTTGACTTTTCTCCCTTGCACTTTAAGCCCTTGGCATGGAGGGGCTGGACTGCACCTTCAGCAGCTGCTGCTGCAGCCACCTGAGGTACCTCGTGGTCTGATGTACCCTGAGAAGACAGGACCCTGGCTGAGGGGCTTGGGCATCCCTGTTACGGGTACCTTAAGGGACTGGTGGGGTGGGGGGAGATGAGACCTTGCAAAAGCGCATTGACGGAGTTGCCTGTTCTGTTCGAGCAGCCGATTTGGAGGAGCAACTGCTGCTGCAGCAGCAAATAAACTGGGTGAGCAATTGTGCCCTCCTGTTCTGAACACTTTACTGTTACGGCTCGCAAATCTCTTCCCTGATAACAGTTATCTGTACCACCAGCTACACATGCACGCTCTCGCCAGCTTGGCTGGTGTATAATGAAGCCATTACAATCTGTCCCAAGTGGAGGTACCGTATGCAAACTTTGAAGGCCTTGCTGGCAAACAGTGTGCCTTGGCAGGGAAATGAACGGCTGATGCTCATATGTGGGGTGTCAGCTTGATGAGGAGACTAATACTGTACTAAAAACAGCTCGTGTGGAGCTGGGAGGAAATAGCTGTGTTCTGGGAAGTGGCTGTGTGCCTTTAGCTTGATGCACCACTACTGATGCTTGTTAGGATGAAAACGAAACCACTGTTGTTGCTCAGCCTCTGAGGGCAGTGCCAAAGGGTCTCGCTGGCAATGGTTCTCACATGAAGTGGCCTGTGATTGTTTTTTCTGTGGTGAGTTCTGTGAGCTGTTTGCAAAGGACAATAAGGGTTATGACATTGCATTACCTTGGAGCTCCAGTTTGGTCTAACCGTACTGCTTTGCTATCTGTAGTTCTTGCACACTAGTGTGAACTCCAGGCTCAGAGTGGAGTGAAACTGGTGGCTACCAGTTGAGGAAAGGCAGGCAGTGACTGGCTTTCATGTGAGTTCTGCGCCCAGAGTAGACACACACAGTTCCTAGCCCCTGGGCTCTAAGACTTTGAACTCCAGTGCAGTTCAAAAGCAGCTTTTGGTAGCTGTCTGCTCTCTTCAGGGGACGTTGTCTGATGTCTGCAAAGATCTGTGGTATGCCACAGCAAGGTGTCTGTTGCAAATTCTGATTTCTTCCCACCCACCATCTGATGGCTCTTGGGACAGTGTTGACAGACAAAGAGCAGTTTCTGTTCTTACTTTGTGGAGTCCCTGTTGCATGAGATCTCTGATAGCACCTTGTGGTGTTGTTACCACTCTGCATTCTGTCTGACATCCAGGTCCCACATGTCTCTGGGATGAGCTGATCCCTGCTGCTTCGAGACTTAGCAGACCTGTTTATTACCTGGGGAAGCCTGGTGTTATGTTTGGCCTCAGCCCTGCTCTCTTTAGTTCTCCATTGGGAGAAAGAGGGAAGAAATGTGTGACTGGAGATGGGGGCTGGGGTGGGGGGAAGGGCAAATTTCCTGGCAGATGAAATGCTGAAGATGTGTCTGAGCTATCCCGTGCTTGCTGGCATTTCCTCCTGTGACTTGCTGTGCCACAGAGCAGCAGCCTCCTTCTCCAACCCAGCAAAGCTGAGTCCCAGGTTGTTATTAGCCTGATTTCACAGAAGTCGCTTTGAAGATGGAAGAATAAGTCCATAGCATTTCCCTCTTGCTGCTGTAAGGGCCAGCTGTGCAGAGTGGCTGCCACAATGAACAGCAACATGACAGCTGCTGCATGGGACAAAGAGGTTCTCTGCTCCTTACTTCGCCTGCTCCATTAGATTTCATTAGGTAGCCTTCCTCGGGGATAGAGTCTGACGCAAGAGCTGCTGCTGTGCCTGGATAAATCACTCTGGCTGTAGCTAGAAGCTGTCAGGAGTGCGGCACAGGCAGGCAAAGGAATGTCACAGGAGGGAAATTTGTAATCTTCTGCCTTTGAAGTACATTAGTAAAGGATGCTAAAGTGAGCCATAGGCTGCTGGAGCTCTTGCTGCTTTCTTGTCTCCACACACCATCATCTGAGTGGGATTTGGCCTCTCTCTTATCCTGGATGTGCCCTCCCACGTTGCCCACGAGACGTGAGCTGTGTGGCTTAGGTGCTGGAGCAGCAGTCTGGGCTGTGACTGTATTCAGTGCTCAGCTCCGTGGCCTGCAGGGTGAAATCCCTACCTGGCGTTGGAGACCAGCCTCTGGGGACTTCGGATCAACGCCAGGGGCTGCCCAATTCCCCACGCTGGGTGAAGGGCCTCGCCTTGTTCCCGTGTTCAGAGCTCTGAAGCTGCTTGTGGTTCGAGCCGTGCAGCTCCCTCTTTGAAGGTCATGTCCAACACTGGAGTACATACGAGGGCAAGAGCTAGTTATTCTTAGCAAGCCCGTGGTCTGAGCAGGCAGCTATTTCCCACCTACCTGCCCCTGAAGGCTTTGCAGCCAGTCCCACTGCATTTGTGTTCCTTACCAGAAAGCTTGTCACACCAGAGGAACACACAGGCTTCCCCAGGGCAGACTGCGCCTGCAGCAGTTATCCTGTATATCGGAGAGCATTCATTACGGTTAAAGGGCCTCGTCTCAGTGATTCGCTCTGAATTACACATTAATTTAAAATTATTATTACAAGATGGCTGGCTAATGATTCTTCCCCTTTGATTATTTATAGGGCATTTACTTTGCAGTATCTGTGGTTGCCAGGATGAGTTCTAGGCTTAGCAACTTTGGAGCAAGGATTGACAAGCTCTTTTTTCTATTACTTTCAATTAGGGAGGCTGTGCAGCACTGCTGGGGGGAACTGAGGGAGAAGGGGATGGGCTGGGCTGCTGCCTGGAATGGGGGAGAGACTTTACTGAGTTCCTGCTTCACTGCCAAGTACTCAAAGATGTGTACAGCATGTGTCTGCTGAAAGGACCCTGAACAGAAACAAGATGAGGCAGGACTCCAGTTCCTTTCCTAAAAGCATCATCCCCCTCAAAGGATGACACTGGGTGTGAAAAATACTCTGGAGAATGGTTGGTGAGGCTGAGGCAGGAGGGACCTCGCTGCACAGGGCCAGAAGCAATCAAGGAGGGGAGCCAGAGATGGAGGCTGTGGTATCAGGGAACAACTGAACTCATGTACTTCCCTTGTAGAGGTCGGGACCTGCTGCTCAGTGCTAGCATCCCTCTGACACAATTCCCAGAGGAAGGCCAGGCCAGTCAGGCAGACTGGTGCCTGCATTTATGAAGGTCTTGCATTCTGCCACAGGCCTCCAGCAGCATATCTTGCAAATTATTTCACTTCCTAGTGCCTTTGTTTCTGGTCTATAAAATGAGGGTAAAATTCTACCCTACTCTGCAGAAGTGTTGCAAGGAGAGTCTAATTAATATACATGAGGAAGGTAATACTCCAAGGGAGAGGAGGGCTATGCATGCCCTGACTAATGAACATGTCATCTTCAGCACTCAAAGTTAACCATAATATCAAAGTGCGAGATACTCATGCATACCCAGATACTTGGGAAGCTCTCTACCTAGTCACACTACACAAATTAGCTCCTGCTGTGTGAAGTGCAGGGACATTCATTTGACACACAGTTTTTTCCATAAAGGATGTTGCTTAATAGAGAGATGCAGTTGTTTTCACAATTAGCCAATTAACCATGCCATTAAAAGTGAGTTAAGCTCATTGAGTGAAATTGAAGAACACAAAAAAATTTGAAATGAGATATCACAGCCAGGCAGCCCAAGGCAAGCCATGGGCTTTACATTCCTAAGGTCTATCACTATGGTACTTGTGATGTGACGGACTGACTCTCTCCAAACTTCTTGGAACAGTATCAGCACTGAATCCAGTCAGAAAAATAACTAACTGCATAAGCCTTATGAAAGCTGCTTCACCCTTGATTGTCCCCCAGACTAGTGATTTGTTTCATAACAAAGCTTCTTCCTCCCCCTCTTTTTTGCCTCACTGAAGCCATACCGGAGCTAAGTGAAGTGCTTAGAAACAAGAGCATGGTCTGTTGAAAGTGAATGAGTGAGAAAATTCTGTGCAAGAAAAGAGGTCAGGAAATTATCCATAGCAAAGTTTGTCAAGGTGACAGCTTCCCCAGATTTGATTTCTATGAATATGTCTTATCTGATTAGCTTTACATCTCCCATCTATTGTAGAAGTGTACTGTGCTGGAAACCGTCCTCCAAACTGAGAAAATACCTTAATACTTCTCAGGCCCTTTGTGAGAGTCAGGGAGTAGGAATGTTTTTTTATCTGGGATGGACCAGGGCCTCTGCTCCCTTCCTTGATGCTTAAGAGATTGTTCTCTGATTTAGACACGTTTCAGCGGACACTTGTAAATCTTTTTTCTCCATCCATAAGTCTTTTGTACATATTCTTCTTTTTTGTCTTCAAGCCTTAAAGATAGTTTAGAAAATAACAAGCCCATTTGTCTCCTGCATTTTGAAATGCATGTATTGATTCTTTTTTGTTCAGTTTCCCTAGCCAGCCCAGTTTACACCTGATGCTGAGTAATGCCAGAGGGAGAATGGTAGATCACTGAAGAAAAAGTTGAGGTAGAAAGCAGATGAGACTCCCAGAAGACTAAATTTCAGCTCTCCCATCCTTTTGTGTGCAGTATGAGCAAGTTATTCTGAGCAGGTGCAAGAGACCGGCGCTGGTTTCACACAGCACAGTCAGAAGGAGAGCGGATGAGTTACTAGCAGAGGCAGGTACTTCTGATACTCTTTATACTTTGACTTCACCACCAGTTCTGGGTTTGATGTTAAATTCATCTGAAGTATGTTGTTTGCTCATTAGTATGTATGTGTTTGGGGAGTGTGTGTGTTTTGGGGGCAGAAGCAAAGAAAATGAAAAGGCAATGCTGAACTCCTTTACTGCTGTATGTCTGGGAGGATTATATTCCTGTCCAGGTACAGTGGTTCCAAGAGAATTAGGATAACTGGAGCTTTTCTTACCAGATTTGCCATGGTGACCTGTAATTGCAGTTTCTGTGTACAACAACAGCTTTAGTTTATTCAGCCAGGTGACCCAAACTGAATTAAACAACTCTATCAATTCATCTGCAATCAACTCACAACTTTCGCAGAATTAATGTTTACTTGGTGGGGGGAGGTGTTAAGGAAAAAAGCAGCAGTTTCTAGAGTCCTGCTTTTCAATTCTACAGCTCAGGAAACTGCCATCTCTTGACTCCTCCTTACTACCAACAATGAGATTTTTCCTCTGTTGGGTTTTATTGTTTATGCTGGATTGAGCAATAACACAGCTGTAAGAGTTGAGTCTGCAGGTGCATGATCAAGTTATTGCCACTTAATGAGTAACTCTGGGTCAGAGGAGGTGCAGTGATTTTTATGGGTTGTGGTGTTGGACAATCAGCAGCAAATCTGAAAATTTAGCTTATGAGAAGAAAGGTTTAAGTTAAGCTCAAGTATCTTCCCTTTGCCATGGACTAGTGGGGTGTGCACTGACAGGTACTAAGGTTTACTTACAGGATGCTAAACTGCTTAGCTGGCTGGATGCCTGACTGCCACGCAGGCTTTTGGACAGGCTTTCAGGGAAGGCTTGTTTCCTAGGTAGGATTTAGACTCTGTAATCAATGGAGTGAAGAAAACTCTAGAACCTAACTTCTTTGGACAACCTTGCAACTCTTACAGGCTATATGAGTCAACAAGGGTCAGAGCTTACGCACCTGAGCTAAACATTATGATGGGGGGAAAAAATAAAATGCCTTTCAATTAAATTTTGGTATTTCCTATTGTGCTTTTGAAATTTCTCCAGCAACAGAGTGTCTGCATATCGCTGTTAGCATGCTTGTTACTGTAGCACCCATTGCTAAAAAATCATGGTAAAATTAAAGGGTCAGGTTTCTTTATCTTCAGAAATCATCTGCCAGTCAATGTCGGCCAGCTGGACACAACTCATGCAGCTGCAATAGGGAATGATTGTTAAACTGGGTCACTCAGCTTTAATTGATTATTCCTCACAAGAAAGCAGCAGCTCTCACCCTAGCTCAGCAAGGCCCGAAGTGTACAGGACTGTACAGTGTCTCCTGTTGTCCTGGCTGTGACCTGAAAGATACTGGAGCAACTGGAGTTTCTCCCAGAAAGGGAGAAGGCGTTTATAGACTGGATTTCCAAGGCATACACTACACACACACTTTCAGTGTAGCTCCACAGCTAGTAAGCAGCATTTAGATTAAAAGCTGTCCCGATTCAGGTAATAGGACTCTTCAGAACGATTCTATTTCAGTCTAAAAAGCTTCCTTTCAGAGCTATTCCCTTTGTAGTTCACAACTTCGGATGATAGCAAACGTTCTTTGTGCATGTTACGTATTCAACATGTGGCTGCAAAGGAATAGCAAAGAACTCAGTGAATGTGGCTTGGAACAAAGACTGCAGGTCGTGCAGTCTGAACCCAGAATACCTTCCCTTCCCATTTTATCTTCCTATCTCATTCCACTCTGGTCAGAAGCTGAAAAATTGGGGTTTCAAGCGGTTTTTAGATTCTCAAGTCAGGTAATCTTGAACATTATTTATACTTTAAAAGGTTTTTTAAACTTTCCTATGTGGAGTCAAAAAAGCAAGAGGACATCTTATCACAGTGTACCGATCCTATGGGTGCCTCTTCTAATCCCCCTAAGCTTTAATTGCATTTAAACCTCTAATTAGCATTTAACTCCTTCGTAATCTCACTGTTGCTTTATCTTTTATCTGATGCAATAAAGGTTCCCCACCAATTATGAGGGTCATAAACAACATTAATTTTTGTCAAGATCAGAAGGCGAATCTTGCAGGATTTCCGGCTATTGGGAGAATGTGGAGGTAATTCTAGGTTGGAATGTGTAAGGAAAGAAGCTTTCTCAAGGATAGTTGCAGAGGTTCCTTGGCTGAAGGACACATGCTGCTTGTGATTTTTTTCTTGGAATGGGTTATTTACTTGGTTGATTTGATCTCCCAGTATCTGTTTTGCTTATTGCCTGAGAGGGAGTTCTTATTGATAGCTTCCATGTAATATTCTTTCCCATTGCTGTCTACCAGGTCTCACCTGTTTCCTGTGGCTCACCACAGATCTCCAGTTTCTTACTATAACCAAGCTGATCTGTGGCTGTTGGTATCCCCAAATAATCAAATTGTGGATAATTTGACAGATACTGACAAAAGTGTTTTCTGTGCTCCTTGTATCTGACTGTTACTGCCTCAGCTCTGCTCTTCCATTTCTGGCACTGTTGAGTGGCCAGGGATTGTGTGTTTTGCCTTCACATTTTGTATTGATTAAATCAATGTTTAAAGAGTCTTTGCAGTGGGGGAGGCTGGGAGGGGAATCCTGTTTTCTCTGCCATTCTTAGTCTGAGGGGGTAATGTATATAAATAGCAAGAAGTCCTGTCAGCCTTTGTCCGCAGGAGAGCGGCTGGTGGTGGCCGTAGACGTGGGCTTTAGGGTATGTCAGTTCAGCTGTTTGTAGAGCCGCTGGCTTCATGCCAATGTGTCTGGAAGGGAGGATGGAACACACATGCTGCTGGCCATGCAGATGAGACCCTGAGCTGCAGTATTTAGTGAAGAAAATGCAGCTTTTTGACTCTTAGGCAATTAACCAGGCAAACCCAAACAATTTTTTTTTGTTCCTAGCAAAGTGGCTGTGGCTCCAGTGTAGAAGTTTTCAAGTACTGGATTTGACTAAAACATTTTATTTTGATTGGCCTGATGACATCTCTAGAGCTGTCAGTCTTTATAGGGAGATCTCTGCAGATATCAGTACAACTGTTGTATGTATTTAAGTACTCCTGTGCCTTAGCAAGAACAAGTTACCCTTTGGAGCTCATGTTAAAAAAAAAAAAAAAAATCAAGAGACCAGGAGTCTGTGTAGCTGCTTGGATGAAGTCCTGACTCCATAGACACCAGATTTCTCAGTGGTACAAATGTTTTCTTGAGTGGGTTTGGCACTTCTCTTAATTCTTGTCCTTAGCTAGTAGAGAAAATAAGGCAAGAGATGGAGAGAGAGAGATGCTCTGTAAAGGAGTCCCACGGAACACCAGTGTTAGGTTCTTGCTCTGTGTTGCTGTCTGGAGGAGCTGCTAATTCAAAGTTGTTACTAGCTGTTGAGCTTAAACTGTGCAAAGAATTGTTCTAGGAGAGCATGCAAAATCCTTCCTACCCTGCCTGGGTCTTAATTTTGCAGAAATGTAGCTTTTGGCCTGCCATTTATTTTGGTTTAAAAAAGGAAAGAAGTTCAAAAAGCTATCCTTCCTAAAAGAAATGGAAGTGGGCTGAGTGCTTTTCTTCTTGGGGTTCATTGTTCTCCTGCCTTGATGAAAATTTAGCCCCTAGGAGGAGACTGTACTGATCTTTCCTTGACAGCTCTCCCCTCTCCTCCACATCTCCACCCTCTCCCTGCATCATATCAAAACTGCCGAGGGAGCTCAAGCCAAGCAAATATTGTTTCCAGAGGATTAGTTATGTCACTCTTGCTTGTCCTGGGTTGATTCTCTCTGAAAGGTCAGCCCAGGAGTTGTTTGTGCAAGCCAGAGATAATGGAGAGAATTGTGCTGTGAGTTTGCACAGGCTCCTCTGTGGTGACTGGCCCAAACAGACCCACGTGAGCTCCAGGAGAAAACAACAAAGGACACAAGCCCCTAATATTACTGTGGCTTGGATGCTTCTCAGAAGGGTGGTGAATGTCCATTCTGAAGAAGGGTAATGCAGGACAAGAGTATCATAAGGTGTCTTTAAAAGCTGCTTCTGCCTTGAAAAAATAAAAAGTGGGCATGCCATAAATTTTGTTCGACTACTTGTGTCCATTTGAATTACTTGAAAAATTTCCACCTAATAAATTTACATATTTCTGTAAACATTTTTGATGGTGAAACTAGGGTCCTTTGCCATTTAATGAACGTTAGGACGTCCTGGTCTTTTCTGGGATGATGGAGCCAATAATCAAATCAGAAAGACCAAATTAATGAAGTCAAAGCTTAAACTTTAATGGAAGATTTGTGGTACATATTCAGGAATATTAGGTTTCTTATCATACTGACCTAGTGCACAGAGGGCACCCTAAAAAAAATGGGGGGGGGGAAGCTGGTCTCTGAGTCCCTTCTGAGGAGTCAAAGGGGAAAAGCAGACCCTTAGCTACACATTTGCATGGATCTGTGCTCTGAGCAGGCTTGTGCCACACTTACCAGATGACTCTGAAGTTTCTGTGTGGTGCTTGTCCGAAAGGGAGAGGAACACACTTCTCCACAGCTGTTGTTCATTGTACCATCACTCACTGGAGTCTCAAGACTTCCAGAATTAACTGCTGGGGAAATGATGCTTCATTCTGGAATAAAAATATTTTCACTTGAAACTCGATAGTATCCTTCCTAAGTGGAGCAACACCCCTTC
>NW_010391362.1:55767-77559 GCF_000710305.1 Buceros rhinoceros silvestris | reverse complement strand
TCTGGGTTATAGCCGGTTCAGCTGTAGCCGAGCAGTCACCTTTCTCAGCCCCCCGAGGTACACGCGGTTTGTGATCCTGTTTGCGAACCCTGAGCCGCTGGGTGTGCGGTGCACCCCGCAGGAGCTGCTGGAGCGGGACCGAGTGAGCATCACCCCAGCTCTTCCCAGCATTACCTGCTTGCTTATTTAAACACTGCAAGTGGCAAAACATGCTCGGAGTGACAAGGGCAGTGCAACTCTTCCTACATGGTAATTAGGAGCACCGGGTAATTAGGGTGTAAATAAGGGGTCTTGTGCTGACAGGCTCTGATGTTATTAAAGCCCCATGTTTTGCATGCGAAAGCAGGGAGGAGGCATTCCTCATGTACCCAACCGCACCTCAGGTGAGGATCACTTTGCACTGGCTTGAAGTCAAAGAATTCTGTTTCAATATTCAAGGCTGTAATGGCTTTGCAGACTAGCTAATGGGAAACAAAAATGCAAATGTAACACTGGAAGAAGCACTGCGTGAGAGGCTAGGAGGTGTTTGTCGTGCTTCCCTTCAGAGAGATACACTGAAGAGAGTTGTGCGATTCACGGTCTCTGAGCCCACCCAGGCAGCTGGGTTACATGACCCAGTGGTCTCTCTATCGATGCTCAAATGACAGCCATGTGTAAACACAGCAGGCTAGTCGAGGGGGAGAACCAGCACACCAGGCAAGGGAGATGTGTGGGTTCGCTGCGCTGGAAGATCCACAGTGATTAAGTCTAGTGTAGATTCCCTACCTTGGCCTAAGGGAGCATCCAGAGGCTGAAACAGTATTCCCTATGCAGCCTGATTAGAAGTAAAATAATTCAAAAGCTATTACTTAAATTCTTTTTCTGAGCACTTTCTCTCTACTGCTCTTTGTACTTAAACATTTCATCTTTAATTCTTCCTATCTGTCTCTATACACAATTTTACCCATTCAGTTACGCTTTGATACCTTTGCTTAGCTGCAAGAATGTCCAGCCACTGTTTCTGTTTTCTCCTCTGATTTTAACAGTTTATCCCTCCTAGAGATTGATCCTATTTAGACTGAAATCTTTCAAAGTCATGTGAGTTTTCTGTGAGGAGATTGGGGGAATATTGGAAACACATCAGACCTGAGGAACAGAACTTGTGCCTTGGACTTCATAGCATGTAACTTGGCTCTCTAGTTATGAGTGTTCCTTTGGAGTGGGGATTGTGAGAAAGAAAAATACACTAATGTTCTCCTAGTGATCAAAGCTATTCATGAGATTTCAGAATAATCTTGAATCTTCTCTGTTTTTTAAATCAATTGATTTACTCAGTGCTGCTACCCTAAAGGCTAAGGAGGCACTAGAGAGATTAATGGATGATATTTTCCTAGCTCTGATGGGACGTTTAAAATGCCTAATTAACTCTGTATCAAGGCACACCAGTCCTCCTGAAATCTGAGCTGTTGAGAATCCAGTCCTTATTAATTTATACTCAGAACCTACATAAAACTGAGTCTTTGCTTTCTAAATGTCTGCTTTCCTGATTAGCTCAGGGTGACCACCAGCATCACTGGTTCTAGGACTAGGCCTTTCATATGCAGAGATTTGGAGCTCTTCATAGAAGATGTCATGTTACGATGAAGAGTAGAGGGAGCGTGAAAAGTGAATTTGGTTGTGTGGCTGAGACTGAGAACAAACAAGTGGCTGCTTGGGGTTGTGTGTATCTCCTTTTAGACAGCACAGGGGAAAGACCGAGCCAAATATAAACAACTTTGGGAAGCCAGAAATACTTTCAATCCCATGAAAAGAACAATATTTGTGGAAAAGCTGGGTAGCCTCATGCTGTATATAAACTGCACCCTACCATCTCCAGAAGAACAATGCGAGCATCTCCACACAGTTTGTTTTTAAACAAAAGCCACTCAGAGACGTGAATGATGCTTTATGGCTTTGGCTTTTTTGATGGAATGTGTCTGTTCTCAAAGCAAGATGGTTTCAAAGTATTCTCGTGAGATAGAGCCCTGTGGACTTTGAAGTTGATACTGTAATTAAGGCCATATTTATATAAAAGTAAACATTTGGGATGAGAACTCAGTTTCCTCTTTTCCTGCTGCTGGTGTACAAGACTGGTGCAGCAACACGTATTCTGCTTTTTTGTTCTAAACTTGGCCACTGAGAGATTTCAGCAGCCTCTGCTCAGGGTCAGCATAGGTCACCAACGCTCACAGGAAAGTGGCTGCCAAAGTGGTTGCTCATGCGGTTCTAGGCATCGCTACCGGCAAATTCCACAGTCCTCTGAGGATGCTTGGGAGATGACTCCAAGGGTTCAAGCCTGGGGCACCTCTCTGAAATGTTATTTGGAGGCTGGATTACAATAGCTGCTACAGTCTGTCGGGTGAAATGCTACTGAAACAGAACGAGGAGGGGACTCTTCCCAAAATTATTAGTACCTTGTACTGAAGTAGGAGGAAGGGGTAAAGATGACTGAAGCTCTAAGGAAGAGAGGTGGCAGGAGGGAGTTGGTGGTGTGATTTCATTGATCTGAATCTCATGTTCAAGCAACAGCTGTGCTACAACTCTCTGTCTGTCTCTGCCTGAGTTCCCTCACAGCAGGAAGATTATCTGAAAACCAGGTAGACTCCAGTTGCCCAGACCCCCTGGATATGCCCAGCTGGAGTTCTGCTAAACATGCTTTTAGGCCATGCTTTCCTCTTCTCTTGAAGTACCTAAAGTATTGCCTCTTGTAATTATGAGGAGGTGCTGCATCAAGCTCACATGCTCTTTCTGCAAGCACCATTTGTTTGCTTTCTCTTTAAGTGGGTATTTATTTTCCAGGTTGCAGCTCAGCTCTGTTGTTGGAAAGTGAGAGTTAAGCATGTAGAAAAGTAGCTTGATTCCCTTCAGCAGAGCAAGAGGAATCTTGCTCCCTAGAGCGTCTACTCCCATGGTTTGTACTGCAAGGTGAAACAACAGAGGTGACCAAGGCACCTTTCAGGTGGTAAAATTATAACTCGTGCTTACAAGTAGAGCTACAATGCACGTGTGCTGGTCTGGCTGTCAGCTGTGCCGGTCCTTGTTTCAAGGAGTTTCTTCTGATGTTTTAGTGCTTGATGCTTGCGTAATTCAGGCCTTCAGAAACTAAGATGACTACAGGTAAAGAAATCAAAGATGAGACTGCGAAAGCCTTGGGGAAAGTATGTTTTCTTTGGTGTTTGTGCAGCACGTATGGTGACACAGTTGTGCTTCATAGCTGTCTGTTTCGGTACCTGCAAAATACAAGTAATAACATTCAGCTACCCTCACGCTGCTTTTACAGCTTGCCTGTTTCAGTACCACCCTTTGGTGTTTCTCTGTGCAGGGATTTCCCTCTCTCCACACCCCTTCAGAAAGAGGTAAAAACCCCTCACTGTGGAGCTTCAGTGACGTTTTATAAATCTCGTGACTCTGCTGCAGTGCTGTAGGCTCTCCTCTGTATCCAGCTTCATGATGATAAACAATATCTCCAGCATCCCTGCAGCACTGACTTCCCAACTTCTGAGGGCACTGAGGTAGTACAGATGCACAACGCAGAAGAATGCTTCCCACAGAAAACAGAAATTAAGATTTCTGTCTCTGTGGGCCCAGAATGAGGAAGATGCAAATTGTTCTGCAGTACTGAAGTCTTATTTCCCTTTTGAGACACCTCACTGAGATGTTGAAGCTTTATGTATTAAGGAGCAAAGGCAGAGGTATTATTTAATAGCTATAAATATACTTAAATATTTTAAGTCTGTAAACAAAGTGGGAAAGGGAAGAAAACTAAATGAAAAATCTGAAACGTATCGAAGTCAGACACTGCTTTTTGGAAAGATTTCCAAAGTTTTCTGTAGAAATTAGAAATGGACCGAAGGCTTTTATTTCAACAACCCCCAATTTTCTTCTTGGAAAGAGTTTGGTTGAGAAGAGATGCTGCTCAGAAAAGACAGGACACCTAATAACAGGCATTACAGCTGAGAAGCAGCAGCTCTGGCCCTGCCCTATTTTCTATGTTCAGGCAGAACCGAGGTTTTATTTTGCTCTAGCACCAATCCATAGCAGCGTGATGAGGAGGTCTGGCTCCAAAGCTGCTATTCAGCAGATGTGCCCATTGTAAAATTAGATCTCTCTTGTTTATTCCCCGCCTGTTGTTTCCTTTCAAGCACATCCACTGCCCATCACCACAATGCAAACACGCGCATGGCACAGCAGACGTGCTACAAACACCTAGGAAGAATTGATTGGCCCTTTCTGCTGGTAGAGAATGGAGCCAGAACAATTCTATCTGCTCTTCTAGTATCTTGTGGCTGCCCAGTGTTGTGCTTAGCAGCCGTTCTTCAAGTAAACATGGTTATCCTGGGTGAAGCATTAGTAATAAATGTCTCTGATTGTACATGGCAATTGTGCACGTCCTTATCAACCCCGTTCCAGTGATTATTTTCTTGGCTCAGAGTGACATGACTTAATCATCATGAAAACCCTGCATTTGTTTTCTTGGTTGACTAAGTCAGATGACTGTACAGTTCTGTGCAAGTAGGAATAAAGAAGAAAACCAGTTCAGACAGTAAGGGCTGTGTCTTCCTGTAATGAAACCCAGCGTGGTTCCATTTATCTCACAGGCTGTGCTGATTTACACTGCCTGTTTTTTCTCTAGTATCTCTGTGGTTTTAATCCCTAATTACTATAAGGAAAAATAAAGCAGTTTTAAAATTTATGGGACAGATGTAATGTCTAATGATGTCACTCCTTTCCTCATTTTTTTATGAAATGGAGCTGAATTTGCAAATACTCTTGATCCTCCTAAAACTCATTCACTTGGCAGAAGCACCACTTGTTAAAGGACGAGGAGTTACCCAGCAATACCTACCATGGTGTGGGCTGGGCTGCAAAACGCTGCTGTGGTGGGAAATCTAAAAATTACTAGTCAGTGTGATGTGCCCTTGTCACGGCCGCACTGGCGAGCTAAGGTAATGGAGCTGTCTGTGAAATGATAGCAGCAGGGAGAAGATAACTGATCCTCATTACTGCTCTGCCCAGCATCTGACAGCACATCAGAAAGGCTCTTCTGACGTTGGCTCGGGGATGTGGCTGCTGACAGTAGGAATAGTTTTAAGGCCTCCTGGGACAAAGCCTGACCTGCGTGCAGGGCTGGGAGTGGGCTCCCAGGTAGCTGCACTGAGTGAATGACGTGCTGTGAGCAACGCTGTCATTGGCTTGTGGTGAGCTAGACCGCTCTGGGGTAGCCACCGCGGCTGGGGCACAGCAGGATGCACGGGAAGTACCAACTGGGAACTCTAGGCTTGGCTACAATATTCAGCCGAAAAGACAAATCTCTTTCTTTCCTGACTCTGGCAACAATCAGAGCAGATGAATTAGTGAGGTCTGTCGATGTTAGCGGATGCCAGGCTCTAAATATACCTGTTACTATTATCTCCCTTGCCCCCAGTTTAGGGAGCAAAGTAACCAGGTGTGTGGCAAAAGCAAGTGCTGTTTCATGGCACGTCGGTATGTAGAGCTGTTCTAATTTTAGCCCTTTGAAAGACAGCTGCCTTATAATTAAGGGTTTGAGCTGGTTTTTCTTTGCCTTTCCTCTGAGGTCACACTTACCAGGAGGAAAATAAATAAGATTGCTCCCAAGATCAACTCTGAAATGGTTTCCTTAGCAAACGCTGGGTTTAAAATGACTGTGGTTCTGAAGCTCTTCCAAAGGCCCTGCCTTGATTTCGGTTGAGGGCAGCACTATAAACACAAATAGTGGTGCATCTCCAAGTAAGATGGTACTATCACATGGAGTAAGCTCTGAAAAACAGAGCTGACCTTCTGACCCGTCATGGTTTTTAGGTAGCAGTGAGGCTTCTGTGTAGATGCCCAGTGTTGAACTTGCTAAATGCCTTCGCTATTGATGCTCGCTTGTGCTTCCCTGTTACTGCAAACTCCCTGCTACAATCGGAGGCAACTTAGCTGAGAGGATCAGGGATACAGATTTAGACCTTCACCTTTAAGGAGACCAGCACAAACCCCACAGTGGTCGCTGTAAGTCACTTCATCATTGCTGTGATCCGATAGCAGAGCACCACAGTGACAAAAGCTACGAACCAAACCAGAGATCCAGGAGCCAAAGGATCTCAAGTACCAGTTCTGTTTCCTGTGTGGCAAGGAATTCTGAAGGGGTTTTCATGCAGGGCTACTGATACTGGAGTTGTGTAGTCTAGAGACTGGGCAAAAACGATGCTGTGCAGATAAGCAAAATGCAGTAGGAGGAGGAGTACCCGTTGCTGTTTGTGCTAGCTGGAGTACAGGGACAGCCTTTGGCAGCAGCCACCGAGGTTTCTGTCACATCTCGGCAAACCCTTTGCCAATACCGGAGGTGAGCACTGGGGTGAATTGCTCAACCAGGGAACAGGAGTAAGTGGGTCAAGGATTATCCGCATTCAGTTAGCACAGGATCTGGGCCATCAGAGACACAACTGAGGAGTCTGCTTCTGTGCTCCTTGCTTTGCCTGTTGCCTTGGAGGAATAACGCTTCCTGCTGCCTCTTGCTACCAAAAGCAAATCCAGTTTAATTTTCAAATCTGGGTCTGATGAACAAACTCTGGTTTGTTTTCCTCTCCATCTCTCCTTTTCAAATACTGCTTGCTTCAGTTAGGGCTGCTGTTGTGTGGATAATTTCCCCAAAGTAAGCTACCCCTTCTGGCCTCTGGGAAGTGCTAAGGAGTGAAGATTGCCCTACCAGCAGAACCTTCTGTCCCCTGCCAAAGAGCCAGATGGAAGTAGGCTATAATCAGGTCACATAAGAAAAGGGTAACTGAAAGACTTGGAAGAGGCAAGAACTGGGAAAGGCTATCGCAGCTTGTTTCGATTCTTAGAGGAAAGATTAATTTAGATCCTCTAGTGTACACAAGGAAAAAAATCTGTTTGAAAACAAAGGGGCCCAGTTCTGACTGTTCTTACAGCCTTTGTCATTAACTGCACTGATGAAAAGAGAATGCAAACTGCTCCTCCATCATTACTGAGCCCTCCGCTTTCAAACAAACAGTTCCAGACACAGGGCTTTGTTCAAAGGGAAGGAACAAATTCCCTGGATGTGACAGAGGCAGATATAAATGCGCTATTTAATGTGACTGATGAGGAAAGACAGAAGTTATGTTGCCTTGAAAAATAGTGTTGCTAACTTATTGTAAAAAATCAATGATGCATTATTACCTCAGTTCAGAATAAAAATTTTACTACTTCAAGGTTTAAGAATTGAGTCAAATAAGATGCTTTCAGATTGAATGTTATCGCTCTTAACCAGGGTATTTGCAAAGCAAAGCTTATCGACAACTCCCTCCTGAAGAACCAACCACCAAAATGCTGCATGTTCCTTTTCAGCTGGTGTGACGTGACGGGTGGTGCCATGGGTAGCAATGTGATGGAAAAGCAGGCTGCAAGCTGGAATTGTAGTGATGGGGTGGCATGAGAAAAAGCTGGGTATTTGCAGAAGAAAGCGAGACTGAACTACATTATGTGATGGGAGAAAAGGCTGATGTTTGAGAGGAGGTGCATTTCCGGAGCTCTCTGTGTGTCATACGCCCTTTGCTATCCTGCACATTGTCATCTTAGGGCTGCTGGGTCTGTTTTCAGCAGTTGCTTGTGTGGTGCACTCTGTGTGACCACAGGAGACTCCAAGCTGTTCTCAGCTGGGCAGGAAAAAACGAGCAGAGCATGGAATATTAAGTGTCTTTCCCCCCTACCCCTCCCCAATTAAAACCCACCCAAAAGTAAAACCAGATTTTATTTTTCCATAAAAGAGCTTTTAGTGTGTAAAGTTGTGGGGGTGGGTAAAGAGAGCAATGCTTTGAGAAAGCAATTAACATCTGACAAGATAGAACGGATGTGCAGTTTTCATGGCAGGGATGGGGATTTGCAGGGCTTGTCTGAGAGCATCATGTTCTCTGGAGACTTGCCCTACTTGCGCAGATAGGGGAAGCCCAGTTTCCTAAGCTGTTTTCCAGTGAGAAGGGTGAATGTTTTGGGGACTGGGTCCCAGTGAGCTCTGCACCCAGGGCTCGACTACCGAAGCACAGACTCTCTGGCTGATGAGCTGTGGGATTCTTGTGTGGGCTGGCCTCCTCATTGATGGGTTTGCGTTGGATTGTAGCAGGGGTTGCACAGACTTCGCTTAGGAAGGGTTTGTGTAGAGTGGATCGTGCCTTGCCCTAACTGGGCTTATGAGGTTCTTCCAGGTCCTGTGATTGTTATCTCCAGAGACAGTCACACGCAATGACTTGACAAGAGGCCTGACAATAACAGTGTCTGTAACACAGTCCATCTGAGAGATCGAAAAGTAAAACCAAGAAAAACAGGGGCTGATATCTCTAAGAGTTAACTTAAATAGTAAAACAAGAGGGAGAAGGACCAAAAGGAACAATGATGGAGTGAAGGTGAATAGATCAACCAGGGTCAGTTATGCTGAACTATGAAATATGTGGTGGGGCTGGGGGAATCCTATGACTTCGGTGATCTGTGTTTTTGCCTTGCCAATATTTGACTGATGTAAGACTAAAAGTAATCTAGAAAGAAGCTAGAAAGGATTGTGCAGCTGAAAGACTTACAGCAATTCAAATACCATGTTTTAAAGCTAAAATAACTTTTCAGTAATCCTGGTCATTGTGATAGAGACAGTTGAGGGAGTTGCAGCATCACTCTGAAGTGCTGTGCAAGCCCTTGGATCTTCAGCTAATTTTCTTGTTCCTTTTCTTCCTCATTAGCCTATTTTACTTTTCTGACAATGGTTAATGGGCTGTGTGCTTGGTGAAATGCCGAATGAACAGCAGCTGCTAAAAATCAAAGTTGAAGTAGGTAATTGTGAGATTGGGACGACTCAGAGGCCAGTTTCAGGGGTCGCTAGTCTACTCCTGTTAATCCATTCATCAAACAGACGTTGGTAATCCTCATGTTGTCATAAGAAATGTGCTCATTCTGATGCAAATACAGTAAATCAAGTGAAAACCGACTCCAACTTATGAGGAGTGGCAAAGTCTTGTAATACAAATGAGTGGAGGAAGCACCTTTCTCTCTCAGCAGTGAGAGACAAGACAACGGAGAAAGGCATTGAGCTAACCTCTCCCCTCTGGTGTTTAAGATTAGCTCACCCTCTGACCAAAAGGACTGCAAATCAATTAGAGCTGACAAGTCCAACTCTAAGTGCATCAGCAGGGCAAATGGTAATGTCTAGCACTAAGCAGAATTCTCCAGCGTTTTTGACCTTGGATGAAGTGAAATGCCATCAGCTTGTCAACATTCAGGGTTCGCCCTGTACCTGCAGAACTGCCTGTGTGTACCCGTTATATAGCACAAGCGAAATAGGGAAAGGAGTCTGTTAGTGTTCATGAGAGCTGGAGAATGCTCAGGCTGCTTAAAGCTTTTTGAAAGAGCTGCTGGATTGCTTTGGCTGAGATGTGACCACGTACAAGTGATTTGGAGAAAAACTTACATTGCTTATCTTCATCCTTCCGTTGAGACGGTACCTGGAATATCTCTGGTACATCCAGTCTTCGAGATCATTCCTCCCTAGGCAAATGATATTTGGTCACAATGTCAAATGTTAGTGTGCTGAGGCATTCGAAGGGTAAATGCCATGTGCCTGCCTGGAACACATTATCTGTGGTGCTAGGGAAACTCTAGTCCAGTGTTCCTTCTTTCTACAGGTTTTTTAAGGCTGCAGCTATTATAGTGGAGCAGGAAGAGGTCAGCAGGGGACCGAAGCATAGAAATGAGAGGTGAAAGGGCTGTTAGCCCCATTTATTTATACCTCTGAGGATGACTTTGCAGTAAACTTTCCTCAGCATCTCATGAAATAGCTGTTCTTCCTAACACCTCATTTGAGGAACAGAGAAATTCTATTTTCTGAATACTTTTCTGTGGCTCAGGCTGGGGTTCAGGCTGTGTAATTCTTAATCTGACATCCACAGAAACCTTTGGAAGTGCTTCTGTCACCATAAATGTGACTCTTATAGCACAACCAGAGAGTCCATAATTTAGTTCCGGACATGTCAAGGTACTCGATCAGCATGCTCCATTGTCATCTACTCCAAATGTTTTCCCAAGCTTAATTCCATCCTCTCATGCTGTATCTTGTACCCTCTCAGCCTAATCTGTTTGTCTTCCTTTTGGTGTCTGGATCATTCATGTCTGTCAGGTTTGCCTCTTCACTGATATTTTTTGGGAACACTGAAAAGTTTAATTTGTCTAATGAGCAGCCCCCCTTGTCACTCATACCCTTGCTGTTTTTCATTTTCCAGTGCCAAGAAGCTGTGGGCAGCATGTAGACTTTCATCTGGATTCACTCTATCTGTGCAGTCTGAGGGGTTAAAACCAACTCTTTTTTTTTACTGGTTGGGAGGCAGAGAGAAATTGCAGGAGGATGACCAAAAGGGAGCACTGCGTCCTGCACGAAGCAGGTGCCCCTGTGTGAGGCGGACAGGGCAGCTGAACCTCTCCCCTCTGTTCGATTTACTTGCTGTTTCAGAGTTGCTTTTTGAGGGCAGGATGATTGTTTCAGCTCTCTGGTTATGACAAATTGCTACTTACTGGTATCACTCTGATTAAATCAGTAAGGACTTGAAGGACTTAAAACTTCTATTACTTTTTAATATAACTTTAGTAGAAAGGCTTAAATGCTTCTTTCTACTGCAGTGCCTCAGCATTTGTACAGTCATAAATTCTTCTCTTGCTAGGCTGCTATTCCTGATGTATCAATCCTTTCTACTTCTCTGAACACTAAAATTGGAAGAAAACAAGGTTTAGGCTTTATATATTTATAATTTAATGAAACCTAGCATAAAGTCATAGAAAAACAGTTCTTGACATGGAGTACTGCCACCTTTAGGAAGTCCCCAATGCACCGCAGCAACAGAATGGTGAGATGCGGGTCAGACACACACCGTTGGCACTGTAGCCACCAGACCCTCTGGCTTTGCAGAGCCTCTCATCCCTTTCTCTGCCCTCCCAAAGTGCCACATCTCACACAGGTGTCCCTATGCCTTTGCTCCTTATCCTGTGTTCCGTAACACTGTTGGTCCAGAAGGGATAGGAAATCTTCAGTGTTTCCAAGCCTGCCCTTCAGCGTGTCTCTCTGCACGTGGAAATGCTGCGCCCTATGAATTGATAGTCAGCAGCTTGGAGTCCCCTGCTCTGATAGGTAAACATACAAACTTGAACAATCAAGTTACGGAAGCTAAGCTTAAAAAGTTATGGCAGTTCTGAAGCCACCATGACCCTTGATGCATCAAGCTTTGTTAGGGGGCCAGCCTGCCACTTAGTGTGACATTTCTGGGGATAAAAAAAGGGGCTAAATGACATTTTTTGTATTATATCTATTCTTTCTCCTAATGTCCTAGCATTTTAGATTCAGCTTTGCTCTAGGTATGCTAATTCAGGCTTCTCTTCCCATTTTCTAGCTGAGTTGTGGAATAGTGTATTAATCCAGAGACAACTAGAAGTCCTAGTATTATTTGTTAATTATAAGGAAGTGGGGAGTTATTTAAGTAATCCTACTATGGTTACACTCTGGGTTTACAGCTCCTTTTTAACATAGTTGTGGTGCAGAAGATGGGGAGAAGAGAGGCGGGTGTTGTGCGTAACTTTTGAGTATTCGGGACGCTGAAGTGAGTCAGACGTGTTAGCTGGCTGTGAACGCGTGCAGGACTGACCAGCTGCGTCTGAGCGGGGTGACCCTGTGTGCAATGCCCTGAACTTCTTGTCAGTGCGTTTCCTCAGTGAGCTCATCCCAGTGCTTGTGCCTCTGATTCTGCTGCAAGCCCTCGATTGCTGAGCCAAGCGCTGCTCCGATGACCTGATTCCTCACCCGCGGTACTAGCTGTTCCGCCAGAGCTGGGGTGTTTGTGAAACATGGGCTGCCGCAGGGCTGAGTGCTGGGATGTCTGATTTGTACACACAAGAGCGCTCTGGTGAGGATAACCCCCAAATTCAGAAGCGGGTGTGGGGAGTGGAATTCCTTTCCTACGTAAGTAATTTGGAGAGCTGAATGTTTGGCAGGCACTTCCCCTGGCAAAGTGAATAAAGTAGGATCCGAAGGAAGAATCAATAGTAAGAACCCAGAGCTGGGCATCTCTTAAAACCTGCATTTTAAAATTGTCCGCAGTATGTGGTACCTTTTTTTGAGCTTCTGTTCCATTTGGCAAGTTTAGTAGCTCTTTGGGGTCTCTCGCTTTCATTTGACTTGGGTGATGAACACTGTAGAGAACCGTGAGTCTGTATCGGTACTATTGGTACTAATAAAACTCATACCACAAGTGCCAGAGGAGATAACCCCTGGCCTTTGAATGCCGCTGTGTGATGAAACATCCTCAGCTGAGGATTTAGCTCCAAGTTCAATCGTGTAGTGCCCAGCTTTGCAGATGATGCTTTGTTACTGCCCAGTGTAACAGGGTGTAAAACGGATTTGTTCCCTGATATTCAGCGAGTTTTGTTCTCTGCAGCAGTGTGCAGGGTTGAGGTGTTAGAAAAAAGCATCCTCCCACTTCCTCTCTGTGTCCATCTTGCCGTGCTGCCTGTGAGCAGCAGGTGGGGTGAATTCCACCCCCAGACTAAGCAGATGGCAGGGATCTTCCCATATGTGAGTCTCTTACATTGACTCTGTACTTTTTTTTAGGGTGAATTAGGGACAAGGAAGAAAGTCCCTCCTGTAACTGTTCCTTTTGGTCTCTCAGCTGGGCTCCTGCACTGCAGTTCTACCTGCACACTTCTCTTGCACACTCTGCAGCAGCATTTTTCTTGCCTTATGCAAGCAGTGGTAGACTTCACCCTACTGCTATAGCAGAGGCTGCAAGCACATATTTGAACTCCCTGAAGTCACCTAAATGGCATTTGAGCATGTGTGGCTTCTTTTCCTGCAGTCCCTGCATGTAAATATTTATGTTCTCAATGATTCAGTGGTAAGAATTCATCTATTTACTCTAAATGCCACCATTCCTTCAGCATGTTGGCTGGATTTGCAGCACT
Organism: Buceros rhinoceros silvestris; assembly: GCF_000710305.1. NCBI lineage: Eukaryota > Metazoa > Chordata > Aves > Bucerotiformes > Bucerotidae > Buceros > Buceros rhinoceros. Next base: position 64,557 of record NW_010391362.1, on the reverse strand, counting down.
AAATGAGGCTTTGTATGCTAATAGCTGTGGTCAGTGGGACCTGTGACCATGACAAGACCTTGCTTCCTTGCTGCACAGTGAGGAGAACCTTCTGGGCTCAGCAGCTGCAGCACACTGTCACTCTGGGGTGGGGTGCCACTGCCCCAGAGCACTCTGCTCAGTGTGAGCTACTGCTCTTCCTTTTGCCAAGGGACAAAGCAAATTTGTTAAGATATTCTTGAAAATGCAAAGTCTTACAGGGCTCTGCAGTGTGAATTCAGTCAAAAGTTGAATTTCAAAAGCAGGTAGGATCCTTTATCTGCAAATGAAACCACTTTTTTCTTAAATCTCAGACCCAAAGTGGCTCAAATGAGGCCACACAGATGCACTGTAACCAAGGGACGTGCTGTTCTAAACACATTTTACTTCATCGAGGTATTGGCGAAAAGGAGAGATGATGCCTGCACTCCCTTGCAAAGCCCAAGCTATCGTGTTTTGCTGAGATGCCCATTGCTGTTTAAGCATCTGCTAGCTTTGATGCATAGTTTAAAGCCCTGTGGGAAGCACTAGCATGTTACTATAAAGGGCACAGAGTAGCTTCTGCAGGGTGATGCTTTTCTCATCAACTCCATTTGGTTTTCAAAATGTGCTCTCACCCCTCAGGGAAATGTTAGGCCACCTGTAAATGTGCTAGCTTGCTATACCTCATTGTTCCCAATGTTTTAAGTCTAGTCTGGCGCCTGTGAGGTCTGGAATGCACGCTCATCATCCAGTTATATAATCGTAGCTGGATGCAAGCAGGCTCCCCCTGCATCCACTGAACACAGGAATGATGTGCTGGGCTCATTCAAAGGCAAAATGGGCAAAACAGTTAATGTCTGGAAGAGATGCTCCAGGGATGCTCTAACACGGCTACGTGACAGACTGTAATCTGCCTGTGCATTTGTTTTTGAGGCTTCTGCTAGCTTTGGCTCCTGATACGAAGGCTTTTGTGTACCATTCCTTTGAAGCACTGCTTGTCATAACGCAGAAGGCACTACCTGAATTGGTCTGAGCACCCTCCTGTAGATCCGGTGGTAACTAGATGCATTTTCCATTATCATAGGGCCTTGCTTTGGCTTGAACACCACCGCAGAACTGGGTGTACTGCGAAGGAGACCGGCTCATGTCAGTAAAACTGCCAGTCATGAGGGCCCCCTCACACAAGCAGGCACAGAGAATTTAGTGCTACTACCTGTCCCTGGTGAAAAAGCAGACCAAGAACATCTGGTGACTGTAAGCAAAGGAAGAAGGAAACCCCACTTATGTTTTGTGTAAAGGTGTGGACATGGGAGTAGGAAGAAGTGGTCCATACACATGCAGAGGAGGAGACCTCTGATAGTAGAGGGGTCTTCTCTGTTCACAAAGGAAAAATAAGATGCCTCAATGTAAGCTAGACAAACTCTAACCTCCTAGAGACAAACTCTCTACCTCCTGTAGGAGGGTGATTTTCAATTATGTGAAATAATTATGTGGAAACATGTCTGAAAAACATGGTTTTTCTTCCATCAGGCATTGTGGCATCCATGCTAGAATGGCAGGACGAGTCTGAGCAGCCCGAATTATTCAGCAGGTCAGAACAAGTAGTTAGAATGGTCCTTGCTGATCTTAAACCTACAAATTTACAGCAGCACAGGGAAAGGGGCTTTGGGGCTCTTTCTTGACTTTTTTTTTTCAGGCCATTTTTTTGGGGGGGGGGAAGCTGTTTTCTGCTTTGCTCTATTTACCCACCTGACTTTCCCTTTCGGAATTACATAAGGAGCAGCAATGTCTTCTGGTATTGTTCAATGCCAGAACTTGTTCATTCCTTCATAGGAGTTTATATAAAATTATCTTTACAATGCCAGGGAGATATTTTTATATTAGTGGCTGCACATTCTTCTCTCTCAACCAATTGATCTAATCTATCAGAAACTTCTTTGTAATCTTTTGTTGGAAAAAAATTAGTAATTTTCTCTGCATTTTCTGTTTTTAAAGACAGGGAATCGGCTACTGTCACAGAATTGTAATAACTAATCTCTTCCTGTTCCCTTTATGTTAGGTATTATTATTAATACTTATCAGTCTATTGTGCCAAGGAAATTAAAAGGCCTGAAGTACCCTGATGGGACTGAATGTTTTATATATGTTAAAGACAGCTTAGGGAAACTTGGATCTTGGTCACAAGCATAAGAAGTGATGCTGCATAAATTGGAAAGCTATATTTCAAACTTGATTTCTTTTCTTGGAAATAAGTGGTGCAGAGATTAAAAAAAAAAACAAACCAACAAAACTCTCTTCTTCCACAGAAAGGGCAAGAAGCCTGAGGAGAAACGTGCCCTAAGCAGTGATTGCTTGTGGCTTCTCATCCTTTGTCTTGCAAGCTGAGAGTCTGAGATGCTGGCTGTAAGTCTGGCACATACTTCATTCTTGTAACGAGTGCTTTGGGCTGTGGGAAGAGAAATCTCATTTCCAAAAGACTAAGGTTAAAGATGGGAAGGATGGTAGTAATAGTAACTCTTCCATGATGATGACTCAGTTCTCATTCCTCCTGCTGTTAGAAAATCACTGAATTATCATAGGAAGGTCACTTAATCTCCAAACAAGCCATAGTTAGGACTGTTCTTAGTTAGGACTTCTGGATATTATCGTATATAAACAGCCATCTTTGTCTGGAAAAACTAATAAAAAAATCCTCTTCCACAAGAATGTGTTAAAACCTTTTTTATTTTCATGGGGAAAGATAGCTGAATGAAGTCAATGGATTCCAGATACGGCCTCACGCCAGATGCCAAACAGAAGTGGAAAATTTCCCTCCCTTTCAAATAAGAGCCAAGTCAGTATAGATCAGTACAGCAGTTTGACGTAAAGCTGGGACAGGATCTATTGACTTCTGTCAGCTGAAGATCTCATCTCTTAGTGTGCTGCAGAAACCTGGGACCGCAGCTCTTGCCGCTTAGGAAAGGCCCTCTGCTGCAAGGGGTTTATTTTCTCAGTGGTGAAACAAGCCGTCTCCCAGACACGCTGTCTGACACGGATTAGACAATAGTTGTGCTGAAGCCAGTACATTCTATCAAAGGGTTTGTGCCTTCCCGTAGAGCAGGAGAAATGTAAAGCACTTTCTGTGTAAAAAGAAATGTTAACATTTAAGCTAAAAGTCACAGGAAAAATACCGCCTAATAACCGGAAACAGCTTTAGGTGCATATTCTCTTTTCCTGAACTTGCAGAAAGTTTAGGGGCTCTGTGTATGTTGCAGTTATTAAAAGGAAAACACTTAGAGCTCTCTAATGTAGCACAGACTCTGTGTTTGGAAACAAGGAATGTTTGATCACTGCTGTGGGAAAGTCTTTGTCTTGGCTGCCTTGTGCCAGTCTGGTATCAAAGCTGGACTTGCTGGCTCTGCTTGTACACAGTGCTGGGCAGGCTGATAGCGGGATCAGAGGGACGTGCTGAACAGCGACGTGTGATGTCCAGCTTTGTTCAGAGCTAGAAGCATCACACAGCAGTTTAATGAGTCAGCCAGCTACATCTCGACTGCGGTGGGGCTTCGTTCTGGATGATTCAAACATCTGAAATCCCCAGATCTGCCACAACAGCAACAGTGTTCCCTCTGGTCTCCTCATCTTTGTGTCATCAGCCGAGGCCAAGTCTTGATCTTGTCTACGCCACCACCTTTGGGCAAGAACTCCAGGTCTGTGTCAGTGCAAACTGGGCTCCTGATCCTGCTAGGCTTTGTAGTAAAGGGGCAAAAAATGTCCTTGAGCTGTTTCTTGCTATTCCAAACTATTTTTTTAATTTCCAAAAAGCATGTGCACATGCGTGTGCACACACTATTGTGCTTTTTTGCAGCCTTTATTGCTGTCAATAGACTTAACAGAGAAGAGATCCCTGTAAATTTGTGTTTTAAAATCACGGTGAGACTTCTTGATTTGCATTTTGCTTTACAGTAGGGTAGCAAGTGACACAGAATGGGGCTGAAATCAGCACAGTGTTTTCTACCAGAGCAACCTCAGTATCTGTCCAGCTGCCTAAGAGTAGAGGTATCTCTTCTTCATCCAGTATAAACTAAATCCTATTCTTAGTGAATAAACTTGGATTTTTTTCTGTATATCAATGCCTCTTCCTAGTTTCTATTCACTTGAATGCTTTAGACTCTGGCATTCACTGGTGTAAGTTGCCAAAATCTCAAAGCACAAGGAGGAGCTAATAAACATATTGGAATTAAAATAAGGTTTTTTTTGGTCAGAGGCAGCATATCCTGTCCCAAGTTTCATCATGCGTATAGTAGAGAAAGTGGCTTTGAGTCTCAGGCCTTCCTGCTTGACTCAAGAAGTTTCAGAGTGAGAATATAGTCATAGTGTATGCGCATAATTCCTTTTAGGGCAGTCCAGGCTGCTATAACCAGTGCTGCAGAGTAGTAAAGAACACCTCAGAATTACATCTCATCCATTTTTCTGAGGCTTTGGGAATTCTGGAGCATTTGGCATCTGAAGCTTAAAGGCACTAGATCTGTCTAGACTAATACATTGACTACTCAGAAAATGAGATCAAAACTAAATGAAATACAATTCAGGGGAATCCTGAGGGATTGTCCTCTAATTTGCATTCTACTTTTTCTCTGGCATTGATACCCCCATATTGTGGAGTCGAAAGGTGGTTGATTGGCATGCTGCTGGAGAGCAAGCCTCTCCTGCCTGCACAGCACAGTAGGCAACGGTGCACCTCGGTTTGGGAAGGGACTGAGATGGCTCCAGCGGAGAGACCCAGCTGAGCTTCTGCCTTCAGCCAGGAGGAGGGTCTTGGTTTTGTTCAATGTTTTGTTGTCAGCAGTGCCCAGGGGTTAACATGGCTAATGAGCTGGGATCTTGAGCAGCATTTTATAATTAAAAATAAAAAATGAAAAGAAAGCATTCCCATTCCCCATTAAAAAGGCAACAACAGCCTCTTTTATGAACTTTATCTCAGTGCTAGTGTTGTTGGCATAGGCATTGTGATGAGAATTAGCAAACACCCCCATTGACAAGCCATTGTCTATGGCATCTTTATAATGAGATTTAACAAAACTGCCAGCACGTCAAAATTAATGCAAATGAGTGCAAATTCACATATTCCAAAAGGATTAGAATATCATTAATGTGGGCATTAAATATTTAAACAATATCTCTATGAAAGAATTATGAGCCTTCAAAGCTTGTTTGTGTTTTATGGCCACATTAAAGCAGGCGTAATGACATCATCTATGCTGAGACTAAGAATTATCTTTTTTAAAATATCAGACAATGTTCGTGCCCAGGGCAAACATTCCACCCACAGGTTATGGTCATCTGCTCTGTTTTAGCCAGATTTCAACTCAAGGGGATATCTCAGGTTAGATGAGGCAAGGGTGAACCATGCATCGCTGTGAACATGCCCACACCTATTGAGGTCAAGAAGAAAAACTAGCATGAGCTGTGCTTTCAGAGACAGTCCACCAGTGCTGCTAGAGGCAGATCATCCACACGTGATCTTGAAGCATATTGTAGGACTCAAGTTTGCAATGGGATCTCATCACAGCTTTCTACTCCTAGTGCAAAGCACACTTCTTCACTGCATTGCTGTCATTTCCAGCAGAGTGCCATGTGTGTCTAACAAAGGAAATAGAGGGAATTGAGACAGCAGTGAAAATAACCAGCTGCATTATCCCCCTCAGGGAAAGAAGAACCCACCTGTGTATCTTAATGCATTTTTAAGGAGCTCTGATACTAGTGGGGAGGATTGTATGGGAGGGAGTCACTAGAAGTCACAGATCAAAAGCCTGTTACAGTCAGCGGTAAGACCTGCAGTGATGCGAGCGACTTGTTGCTGAGGCCCTTGAATCTTTGCTGGCAAGCGACTGAATCTCCCGGAATGCTGAGAGCTCTGCAGTGGGAAGTGCGGAAGAACGTGGTGGGCTGAGATTATTTCAAAAACAAGTGAATACATTGTGCCTTCTGTGCCTCAAATCTTTGCTGCCTCTGACAGCTTGTTGCATGAATAATAGTTGCTAGGAGGCTCAGCTGTGTATCTCTGTTCTCCCTTCGCAGCTATAGGTTTCCCGTTCATTAGCATATCCACAAGCAGGGAGTTGGAGGATAAAGCAGCAATGACATCTGAAAGCTAGAGAGTTGCTCACTGTAACGTCAGCTGTGAGCGTTGTGTGATCTGTTGAAAACCTGACACGCTGAAAGGTTAGGAACAAAGCCGGGTGTAACTTGAAACAGTTACATAAACGGGTGTTTATGCACATATTTCTTCTTGTGGGTGGCTGGCAGGTGTGACCGTTAGCCATCCCTACACCAGTGACCATTTCTCTTCCCTTGCTGCGTAGGTCAAGCCCCAGAGCTCGTCAGCGTTCTGACCGCTGCTTTTTGTAGCAGCGCTGCATGCAAATTCAGCAGTGCTTGGTTTCAAGTCAGGTATTAGGAGAAGGTGTCTAGCTGTAAGGTTGTTCAAGGAATAAATTGTTTGAGGAATTGGTGGGATCTTTGCCACGGGAGGTAACAGGCTTTCTCAGGAATGGTTCAGGGAGGGCTGAGCCTGCCTTAGGGCAGCAAAGAGACTAGATAAGCTCTTACAGCTACTTCTTGCCCTAGTTCCTAGGAATTTCTCTAATGTTTGAGTTTTCCCAGTTGCGTATTTAAACTGAAAAATCCTGTTCTGAACCTTGGTAAATAGTGTGCCCTCACGTGGAGGGCACTGGGAGACACCCAGAAAAACCAGCTGGAAAATCCACAGCCCTGATTCCTGTGGTGATAGCAATTCTAGGTGCCATAGAGCCAGGAGCTGTATTTGGACAGAATTTTTTTCACTTTGCAGAGTCTGGTAATGGGATTGAGTTAAACTGGTTAAGTTGATGGTTGATCCCACTGCACAAAATTTTTGCTGCAAAATCCTTGATGCTTATTCTTTGCTTTCCGAAACTTGAAATCCAAAAGGTGAGGTTAGCTGCCTTTGGTTCCGTGTGCCAGACAGGCACTGCTGCTAATGCAGCTGTGGAGCAAACACGAGTGCAAGTCTGCAAAACATCCCTCCTTCGTTTGAAGGAAGGAAAATTGTTCAGATGGCTCCTCTCAATGCGTCTATGTTGAGTTGCTCTGCGTGTCCCGGGGGCAATTGCTGGTAGCTGAGACCAAGTGCGCGTAATTGGATCGATATTCTCTTCTGGGATAGACTGCCAAATTTCCATCACAAAGGGATTTTCGGTGAGTGTGCAGGGAACTTGCTTAGACTAATCTTATGAACCTGATTCCCTCTGCTGCGAAATCTCAGGAGCTCAGCCCCTGCCTCAGCATACCTCCCTGCACTGTCTCCTCATCCGAGGTCTAAGAAAAGAATCTCTTCTGTTTCTTCCATTGCCTCGGCAGAAGTGGTACCCCTCTGTCTCCCACTCTTTTTGGTTTGTTTTTTTGTCAACTGTTTCCTAGCTGATCTTTACCACTAATGCTTCTCTGGAGGAGACTTCTTACCGGACTGAGAAATGTGGGCTATTTTGAAGGTTTTCTCTGTGCACCTTGCAGTACTTAGCGGAAGACTATACCAAGGTTCTTCAGGTCTTCTGGTCTCCTGGTTACACTCCATACACACCCCCCCCCCGATTGTTGTAGATCAGTCTGATTTACAAGTAAGTAAATATTTCTTCTGGAAGCTCTGCTGCTACCTGGCAGATATATTCAGCAGAGTAAGTTTAGAAAACCTTTTGTGCTAGTACAGCATAACTGCTATAATTATGAGAAGGCTGAAAATCGGTCAGATCTTCAGTAGGATGTAAGCATGGAGGAATTCTGAAGCAATTTCTTGATACGTAGCTCCTATTACTGTTGCCCGTTCATAACTTGGGTAATTGGGTGCTTGTGCTCTGCCAGAAGAGGGCTTTTCCTTGCTGTTCTGACTAACTCTTCTAAGGGTTGCTCATGTCCTGTGGCAAAGCTGCCATGAGAGCTTTCTAGAGGAATTTTTGCTCTCTATCTGTTTTGTAAGGAGACTATTACTGTTGCTGAAGCTAAGGATCTGAAATCTAAGAATACTATCAAAACAGAATGGAGTCCTGATGCCTGATTTCTGCCTGAAAAAAGAATTGAATTTAAATCCCACAACCATGCAAAATCAGTTTACTTCCCTGTCCTCAGTAGATCTGAGGAGATGTTCAAACCTTTGTGATGAGTGAAACTGGATCTCAGCTGAGTAAAGAACAGGCTGTGCTACCAGAGGTGAGAAAAACTCATAATACTGGCAGCTGCTGCTTCCTGGAAGGATGATGCTCTCGCAGTAGCCCACCAGCTATGGCTACCCCTGTCCAGCAGAAAACAGGACTGTAGACAGAGACAGTGGGATTTCAGCAGGCTGTGACTTTGAGTGCTATACTATTGTTCTTATTTCTTTCCTTCCTGTTGATACAGAGTTGTTTTGCTCTGTGTGTGTATGTATTAAAAATCAAAATAAACGAGGACAGTACCTGCTGCCTTTGCTTTGATCGGGTTGTAGTTTCTCTAGAGCTGTCCTGATTAAATCAGAATGATGATAACCTGAAAGGGCTTGTGTCTGATTTGTAAGAGTTCAGGTTTTAAAGGGAGAGAGAAACAGCCACAGAAGCAAGAAAAGATGGCTTACTGCTTCATTATCAAATAATACTGTTTCTTGCTAACACAGAGAACGTTGTCTTTAGGGATGGGTCCTAGTTTTGTAAAACTAGGTGGAAATAGCCAGTTCTTCATCCTTGCTAATTCATTTGCTGAGTCCAGTATTTCACAGCGAAACACCACTGTAGTGGAGAGGTC
>NW_010391362.1:50794-55653 GCF_000710305.1 Buceros rhinoceros silvestris | reverse complement strand
AACGTCTGGTGCTCCTTGCCCATCCTAGGAGAGCGGCACTTTGTTCCCAGCGTCCATTTAGCTCTCTTGGTAATGTAAAATGACTGCAGTGATGGCAGCTGATGCACAGGCACCCCGAAGGGCTGGGCTTTGCAAGGTTTGGGATAATTTCTCTGCAGAAATGTTAGTGTGTCTTGGACTGTTCCCTGCTGAGGTCCCCCATGTGGTCAGCTGGGCTGAGGTGGCATTGTATCAGCTCAGGGAGGCAAAGCAGTTGGAAGAACTTCTCAGGAAAGAATCTGAGGGCTTAAGTCTCAGCTAAAGTCAGAGGCATAATCTCTGCAAGAGCTGCTCCCAGAGCACACTGACTGTTCCTATTAATAACCACTACATCTGCAGAGGAGGAAAATAAATCGGATCCCACTGAGGTTTTCGATACTGTAAACATCAGATTTTTGTTCTCTGTTATGTCTGTTTCAAGCAGTAATCCTCGGAGGCTTTCCGCTTTCATCCTGCGGCATAGTTCCCCCAATTACGTGACTGTGTCTGCCAGCCCTTGATGTACCCCTATGCAAAGGGCACAGCACTGACATGCCCTGCAGTTAGCAGGCTCTAGCCCGCCTCTGACACTCATTTCCAGTGGGAAATTCAGGAAGCCATTTGTATTCAAGCCCTTTCTGATTAAATGACCACAGTGCAGCACGGTATGAGAGTGTAGTTATATCACAAATATGCACCAAACACCATTCGATAGGTAAAGGCATCCAAAATTGCTTGTTATGTGCAGAATTTCACATGTGTTTCAGGTCAATATCGCTGCTTCAAGTGCCTGGCAGCTTTGTGTTCCCCTGCTACTACCAAGAATCACTTCATCTAAAAAAATTAATTCTTTTTTTCCCCCAAAATTTGCATCGATGTGGAACAGATGGGCAGGAATGGTACAGAAGAGAGGCTGAGCTGGAAGTGACACTGGCTCTTTCTGTCAAGATGTTTGTTTTGTAATGGAGGAGCAATGCATCAGCTCGAGTCAAAACAAACCGGTGTCTGTCAGCAAGTTTCGATACTGGTTTAAAGCCAAGATTCTATCTCAACCTCACAGCAGAGAAATAGAGCTTCTTCGTCAGACTTTGTGCTTCCCTAGATGTAACTTTCCTTTGGGAAAATAACCCCTTTCTCCATCCTCACAGAAGTCTATTTGGACTAAAATTCCAGGGATCTTCAGGAGTTTGTGCTGGTGTTTTGCTGCGGGGCCACGAGTGCTTGAACCCCAACCCTGTGTGCTCCGGCTTCAGCCGGAAGGACCAGTCTATTATCACCAGCTCCTCTGTGCTGGTGCTCAGGGCTGTTTGCTGTAATGACCTGTCACTTCTCTGTGTTAATTGCCTTACTACCTTGCCAGGTTATCTTGTTCTGGGTGTAATTATGCCTTCTTTTTAATGTCCGGTTAGAAGATTGTCGGTTTTAACGCAACACAGTTGAGTCAAGGGGTGGTGTTAAGCTGTTGACCAAGTAGTGAAGATTTTTGGGCGGGTGATTGTTGGAAGGTTTTTCTTCTAAACAAAATGTCTGCTATGTCAAGGGGCCCCAGGACAAATCTGGAGTCTTCTCTGTGCTTGGTAATTTGACCTACTTTCCTCTCAACTGTCTGTTCTTCTCTTGCTTTCTCCAGTTTTGCTTTGATGGATCTCTTCAGACTTGGATCCTCCCCAATTTCCCACAAACAACCCTCAGCTCCTCCCTTCTGCACTGCCTGGGTCAGGTATACAGGGCCCTTTGGCAGCTCCTGTCATGCACCCTTGCTTTATTTGTGCATCTGCAAGACACAGGTCTACAAACCTGCTCTAGCTTTTCTCTTCCTTTCAGCAACACGGGTTCTGTTGAATCACTTTCTTGCAGGAGTGACGTTCCTCACTGATCATGATGCCCTCATTATTTCTCTGACAGGGTGTCTATAAATGCCTGTTTCCACCTCTCACCTTCCTGAGTGCACCCCCTCCCACTTGATTTTGAAAGTGCTGGGAAACATGTCAGCAATGTATTACAGGCAGCAGCAGCAGCAGCAGCGACCCTTAGAACTGCAGTGCTCTGGCTCAGCCGTTCTCCAACTTCCCTGCAGAACCACTGGGAGCCGAGAGGAAAATGAAGGGGGGGGTGTGTTGCTCTTCCAGTTCTCCACAGCAACCAGGAGAACAAAGGCAAAATACCTCTGGGACAAACCGAAGGGAATTTGTCTGTTTCTCTTCTGCACAAAATCAAGTGCAGCAGTGCTCTCCTCTTCCAAGGCTCTAGCTAGGCTTGTGGGACTCCAACGAGCATGTTATAAACGGGGTTTCTTCTCCAGGAATGGAAAGAAATCTGTTGTTGGCATGTCTCAGAACGAAGCAAGGGTAATTACTTGGTGACATTGGATCCCATACAAGGACTTGATTTTACTGAGATATTCTTTATTAGAGTATGTTTGTGTAAAGTTAAGGACTTGTGAGCTAAAAGACCTGCCAGTGATTTCAAGCAGCCAAGACTGATAAGAATAAAAGGCAAGTTTGTACAACCTGCCACTTGGGTGTCTAGCTGGACTAAAAATAATGCTGGCCGCCCCTGTGCTCTTTCTGTACAAATCTGCTCAGCCCAAACCTAGTCAACCAGTCAGCCCAGTGGGAGTCAACCTTCCTCATGAGCCACAGACAGAACAAAGTCTGCTCAAGTGAGGACTTGTCTTGCAATTCACTTGGAATCCAGATGCTGCCAGCTCTGCCTGGAGGTGTCACCAAATGGGCCATGATCAGTGCAGCACAGAGGGGCCCAGCTGGCCTCAATGCATCTCACTTGTTAGCTTTGTAAAACAGGTTCTTGTAAATTTGCTTAGGAACACTGGGTCTTTCTGTGAGTGAAAGAGGTTTTTCTATGAGTTTCCTATGCTTAGAAAACCACACGTGGCTTGCTCAGCCAAGACCTCCAGGAGCTGAGGTGATGCGTAGGGCAAGCTGCAATCGGTGGGCAGCTTGGAGGGTGCAGGAGCCTGTCCTGCTGGCAGGCAGGTTGTCAGGACACACCAGGGGCTGAGATTTTCTTTAGCTCTGTTCTTCCAGACCTGCCAACCTGTCGGTGCCAGCGAGTCTCCTCTCAGCAGTAAGGGTTTGCAGAGCCAGCCTCACGCAGGAAGGTCTGCTCCTCCAGACACTGCCATAATCTTTACTAGCAGTCCCTTTGATAAATAGCTTCTCTGGTCAAATAAATCATATGACTGTCAGTTCCCCCAGCAGCTCTATCTCGGACTCTTTCGGCTTCTCTATATAAGCACTCTATATAACACTTTACTATTAATAGGAAAAAAGTCTAAATTTCTCCCCAATTCTGTTTATTCCTATCCTTTAAATCCTAAGACTTTTACAAATTAAAAGCAAACCCCAAACTTTGGCTGGCAACCTTTCTAAAGTTCCCCCTTCTTGTAGCAAGCTCTGGACGGAGCTAAGCTCTTTGCCAGCTCTTTGAACAACACCTCTGCTTTTACAGTGCTTTCAGAGGGGTTTCTGGAGAAACGCTCGGCTCTGCCCATGCTGACCCTGATAGAGAGAGACCTGGACAGGAACAGATGGGGTGGGTATGTGGGGAGGGCCTGTCGCCTCCCAGACAAGAATATATGAGAAAAATCCTGCCTAAGCCTACACGTGGCTTCTGGAAGTCATGTTCACTTGTGTACCTCTGGCCCTTGGAAGGGTGGTCCTCAGGGGTTTCTTAAGCACTAGGAGAGGAGTTATGAGTCTGTGCCTATACCACCCCATCAGAGCTTTGCATGTGACTGCTTCACGGTCAGCCCCAGCCCCTTGGTGACAGTTAGCTATGCTTTGCTCCATGGGGACTTGTCTGGTGTTTGAAGGATGCTCTGCCTGCCACTTGCGCTTTGCTCCCTGAAGGCTCTCTAATCTGACCTGTAGAGCGGTACGCAGTGCACCTGGAGACATCGGGTAGTCAGGAATGCTGTCCTTGGAGCACTGTAAGCTTGAAATTTGAGGTGTAGCTGAGACATACTTGCTCTTTGGACTAGGCTTCAAGAGAAGGTGAAGCCTGAGGCTCAAAAGTGGAGGGTCTCAAACAGGCAGACAGTGTGACACTCCCAGAATCCAGACTGCAAAAATGCAGAGGTGTTCAAAAGCATTGCTGGGGACACTGGAACGCTAGACTGATATTATCTGTGAGAAATGGAGGGGATGAAAAAAGAGCAAAGCAATTTTACCCTCTGCTCGTGATCACGCTTACCCAGTGTAGGCTTCGTGGACCATAGGTGAAGGTAATTACTGATAGTGCAGTGTGATACTGTAGGTCTTTCTATCAGAATTAGCACATCCACCCACAACATGAATATTGAAATCACTGGGCTGCTCAGAGTCATTAATCTCACTTCCCCATTGTGGACAAAAGATGTTCTATTCCCATCCACAAAAAGACTCTGCAGGGATGATTGAGTTACTAGAGTTGCTTAAAAGCTGCCTGCATCAGTGAAAGCTGGCTGACAGGCAGGGAGGGGAGGTCAGAGGTGGGGTTCATCACCTCTCTAACAAAATTAATCAAGGGGAGAAAATCAGAACACGTTTGCTATTGAATGCTGAGTCAATGCTCACCATGTAAAGCATCTTGGTGTGGTCCCAATTTAGAATCAGATGGGGATGAGAGACTTAAAAGTCCAAGAAAGCAAAAAACCCTTTGTTTTGAGGAAGGGAGGAGAATGAAAGAGGGAGAGCAAAGGATTGGTTCAGAAAAGCTACAGAAAACAAAAATAGTCAGATCTCCTTGCTGCTTTAAGCTTTCATGAGGTCACTAACAGGTTTTAAATCTAATGGAGAGAGTTGGCAAATGAGAGAAATGCAAACACTACCCACCCCCCC
>NW_010391362.1:50191-50661 GCF_000710305.1 Buceros rhinoceros silvestris | reverse complement strand
CCCCAAAAATAGTGAAATCGTACAGAAGCACTCACACTGCTTTTGATGACAGCTCAGGCAGGGGGCTTCGCCTGCACTTTTGGCAGCTGTGAACTTGTACAGGGCGGAAAGTTTCTTCCCTTCCTCCGTTGTTCAGTAACAAGGAAGCCTGAGAGGATAGATAGGAGGCTTTTCCTTCAGCTCCCTGCTTGTCCCTTGGCCAACCATCCCTCTCCCTGAGGCACATGTCTAGCGAGGGGAGAAGGGAGTTTGCAGGAACAGCCTCACTCCTGTGCCTTGGCTGCCTGCCATGGCCCCTTCCTACGCGTACCACCGAGCCGGGTCCACTCCAAATTCCTAAATGCTGATTAGGAGCTAATCTGGGCTATTCAGTTCTGCAAAAGTGACACTCTCCCTTTCTTGATAATTGCCAGCAAACTCTGACATAACAGGCCCCAATAGATAAACTGCTTCCTTTCCACTTCCTGCTG
>NW_010391362.1:42292-50058 GCF_000710305.1 Buceros rhinoceros silvestris | reverse complement strand
TGCTGAATCCTGCCCCCTTACATGGACAGCAAGAGACTGACTCGTATGTGACGCCTCCGCTGGTGAGGTGGCCAGTCGGAGCCCAGTCTGACACCTACCAAAGTCCCAGGTTGTCTCTTCTGGCTGCTTTGAAACACAGGCAGAGCCGCAGCTCTGAGACAGACAGATATTTCATTGGAAGGGGCGAGAAACCATCAGAGGATCGTGCCTCTGGGGAAATTGTTCAGCAAGAGGTTTGATTTTAAAACATTGAATTGAATCGAATCCTTTAGTAAACCATGTGCACAGTGCACAGCCCTGCTCTCTGTGGCTTCTGAGCCTTTTTGCATCCTGCTGTTATTGGTGACCCAGATATACTTTTCCTCAATGGGCTTCCTAAGATAAAAATATGTGCATTCTCAAAAAAATGAGAAAAAAAGCGTGCTTCTGCTTTGTAATGAATCACGTTCCCTTGAAAGTCTGTTTTTTAAATTGAGAAGCATGGTCCAAGCCTACACGCTGACTGCATGGTCCTCAGGTTAGGTTGTCTAATCCCCAAAACCTACTTGCCAAAGTATCAGAACAGCGTGTCTCTCCTCACTCTTCAGGAAAAGCTGTCTTTGAACTGAGGGCCCATCTGTTGATTGCACCCGGCGGCTGAAGGGAACTAAACTTGGCCAAAGGCTCCATCGGGAGCAGTTCAATGTGGATTTCCAGGCAGAGTGTAGGTTGCTTAAACTTACTCTTCATTCCCCCCCTTGACCCCATCATGAAACTTGACAGGTCTGCTGAGCTGAGGGTTCCTGTCACTCCAGCTCAGCATTGCGTCTCGAGGAGGGGTCACCTTACAGCCCTGTGAAAAGGCAGGGCTAGAGGAAGGAGGAGTATTGCTCCTTTTGGCTCTGCATCAGGGCCTGAGTCAGGTGAACTGGGTTTGGTCATTCCTGTTGTCAGGTCAGCAGGGAGTGAGGGCACTGACATTCATCGTGGGAGACAACCATCAAGCAGATCCCAGCCAGCAGTGCCCGTGTTTCTGAGGCACACTGCTCACATAAAGTCTGGCAGGATGGAGGCAGCACTGACTTACACGTTCCTTAGGAAAACACGCTCAGTGGGGCCATGCAGGAAGAGATTTCCTCTCATCTAGTCAAGTACTTTCAGCACTGAACGACAGTTATGGGATCCAGCCTCCTGCCCCCGAACTGCCCAGTCCTACATTCGCCCTACACCAGGCAGCAGCGCACTTACCACTTTTCTGGTTTTATCTTTAGCAATGCAACCAGGAGGGAGGAGAGGTGGAGAGTGGTAAAATAGTAAACTCTTTTTCAGCATTTATACAGAGAAAACATGTAAAGCACTATGTTATAACAGCTGGAGCCAATACTTCGCAGAAGTGTGAACTCTTTTTTTCTGCTAATGGTTTGCAGCACATCTGGGCAGTCTGCAGGGAGCGAGCGGGTGCATGATGAATAGGAGGATCAAAACAGTTTTCTAGCTCAGAAGTCAACTCTTACTAGTCCTTGGGAGAAAAGCTCACACAAAACCCACCACAACTCTATGAGGACAAGGACTGTACCTAAATCTCGCCAGTGAGGCACCCTTGGCTTTTCTTGCTGGGGACGGGACCAGCTCTGGCAGTTGGTGGCAGTGGGATCCTGTTAACCCAGTTGTCGGGACACTAAAGGGAGCACAGACCTAGCCAAACCAACCTCCCAGGGAGACAGGAACCTCTATGGAAGCTGCAATGTTTGCAATCCTCGAGAGAGTCCTTGGACCACTGGCTGCTATTTCTGGATTTAGGACCAGCAGCTCTGCTGAACGCTCAGTCAGTAGATTCGGTCCTCGGTGATAACAACCTAACGTTTTGTGCTAGGACTCAGCACAAACGTGCTATTTAATACATAATAAATGGAGGTCTAGAGAATATGTTTACCAGACATACGATCTCCGAGATGTTGCTGCTCCTATTGCTATGGTTACTATAGTTGTCTCACAATATTGGGAGGAAAATGTTCACATCATCTCCTTCCCTGCCTTGTTTTTCTTCTGAAATAAAATACAATACCTGGGGACTAAATGAATCCCTGGTATAACTGCAGGTTGCTTGCCAGTATAGTACCCAAGATGCATATATACAGTGATGAATTTCCCTCTCTGGACTCACCTAGACCAAAGAGTTACTGCAAATTCCCTATTTACCACTGCTCCTCTCTCCTTAACCCTTTGGCTGCTGTGCATTCCATAAGAAGGATCATGCCAGGTGTAGGGGAAGAAAGATTATATTAATGATAGATTTTTTTCTTTTTGTATGCTAGAAGGTCAGTGGGATTTATTTAAAGGTAAAATATTAAACCTTCATTGGTGCTTAAAGGAGTATGTGTGCATGCTCTCATTTCATTTTATACCTCAAATTCAACCAAGTCAGCTGGGAATCAATTTAAGACCAGTGTTAAGCTGAGTTGCCCTGTTGTAAAGAGAAGCATAACTATAGTAAATGGAGCTTACCCCTTCTGACCTTGCCAACGTAACCTTTACTCATGTTTCTTATGGACTAACCAAAGGATATCCCCCCTTTCACTCACTTTTCCATCCTGAGGGTCCACCTGGCCTCTGTCACTAATGCAATTGGTATCAGCTTGAAAACTGATTTAAGGTGAACGGGTACTAACTTCCTTAGCTGTGTGAGGCATTGGTCCTGCTGTCGCTGTCTTTGGAGTGTGGTAGACCGACTGCTTTTGTCCTGATTGCACTAAGCAGCTGTGGTGGGTGGTGGCTGTGGGCCACAGACGTACCTTAAAGTGAAATTCATTGTATGTAGCAAGTGACACCATGTGTGTGCTCTTCACCCTCAGATTCCTCTTATCTCTTTTCCTGCTGTATTATGCATTTTTTGTTTTGTGTGTCCTGGCTCTCCTATGCTGTCTCACCCCCTCACTTCGGTCTTTGTGTACTGAAGTTTTCCAAAATCCAGAACCTCCCCTCCTGTGATAAGCTGCTCCCCCCAGGCTCTGTTTATGGTGCAAAGCCTAAAGCCCATTCTGACTCCGAGGGGGTTTAATAGTCAGTCTTCTCACCAGACCTCACGAGTGGTCCGGGAAGAAGCACAGGAGAAGCCAAGCGCAGGGTTGGAGCCCACGTGGGCTGTAGGAAGGAAGGCTGATGCTGCCCTGAGCAGAGCTGTCCCCTCTGCTTGGAGACTGGGCTTCTGTGCTCGCAGAAAGAGTAGAGTTACTTTCTCCGCTCAGTAAAATCAATCTTTCCTTTTCGTTTTGGAATCTGATAATCCTAAAGGCTTCAAGTGTTGAACATTGAGGAAGAAAATTTGCTGACTGCAAAAGGCTGTTACTTCTGATCCATCCCACCAGCTGCCACTCGTAACCCCTCTTTAAAAGCAGACAACAGACTATGAAAGTAAGGTTTATGTTTCCTTGATCCTCTTCCCTAAATCAGGAGTGTAATTTTTGCAGCTTCTGAAACGGGGCTAAGCGATATTAACAAGGCACAAAGCTGAGGATGGCGTTGCTTAGCAATGCAGCACAAAGATGTCTTTAAATCACTGCTAAGCTCCAACACTTCAGGTCAGAAGAACCTAATGTTCCTGTCACAAATTGGCACGTTAACTTCTTCAAGCATCACGTCATTGTTAGATGTAAATGTTAAACATTTAGATACAAATATCTTATACTTAAAATTTCCAGGCACTTCTTTTGCTTAATCTGTGCCCTTCAACACTGCAAGAGTCTCTTCCACAATTTATACCTTCCTGCATGTGCATTAAATAACTGAGGCTGCACCACAAGATTACAAATATATTGATATCATTTTTACCTTTGCTGACTGCTGCAGTGAATTAAAATCACCTGCTAGTAATAATCATCCTAACCTGAGGTTTAAGGATGCTGTGAACTCTGTGATGGAGTTTCTGGTGCTTGATGCAATTATCCACTGCTGAATTGATTCAGGAAAGAAAGGGAAAGAAAAGCAAAGTTACTGGAGGTGAAAAAAATAGGTAGAAAATTACGACAAAAACGATTGAGCGCGCTACACCTCCTCTTTGTTTCTTCTGATATCTGCCTCCGCAATCAAAATTAGGTTATTAAAGATGACAAGTGAAAAAGAAAATCCTAAGTGGTTCACTTCTTTGTGGTTGTGGGAAAAAGTCCCAGGACTGAGCAAGTCAGTAGTCAGATATGTGACTTACGAGGGGCCAGCCACACAAGCTGAAAAGCAACACCCTCAAAACCAAGGGGTTGCTGCATGCAGCTACGTCAGGCATGAGGTATGTGGTGTGCATGGAAGAGGAGTTTCCAAATGGAGACATTAGAGTTTTAGAAGAGCAGAACAGAGTTTTGTGACTTTTAAACAAACTGAAGTGCTGGGCAGAAGAAACTCGTTGCTAAGAGGAAGCACATTGGCTCTCTCACCAATGCATACGCCCCGAGAGCTGCGGGCCCACAGCGGGTGCCCTGCCCTAGCCAGGGCTGTGTATTATTACGTGACCACACACGTAAGATGAGACTTGGAATATGAAGTATTACAGACTTTTGCTGCAAAATCTCGATAGACAAGAGTAAAGGTCAGAGAAAGAATTTCTCATTCCTTCAGCTTACCCACAAGAAAATAAAGCGTGCTGATGCAAAAGGACCTTTAAAAGCCAATGTGGTGAGTTGCTCAGCTGGAGGATTCTGGGAGGGCTGATTTCAGTCCTGCCTGCAGAGAGATGCTTTTCTACTGTCTCAGTGGCTGCTGCTCTTTCTTTTGGCTTTTAATTTATGTTGCACAATTTAACCATTATTATAGGCTCTTCAGGCTATTTATTTTTCAAGGATAAAAGATGAATGGAAGCAACGTGAGATGGAGCTGCAACAGCTCGCCAACACTCCCTGCTGTTCCTGATGCTGTGTACCAAAGTGCAGGTCTGCTCTAGCTGTGGAGGCTGTACTGAGAGAGGATGGAGGGAAGTCCAGCAGCTGGGTGTGAGAACGGGCATTCAAACAGCAGCTCATGCTGCTGCCGCCCTTTTATCCTACCTGTCCTTTATCCATTCCATCAGCTTAGCAAACTCATCTAACACTGTCGTTGGTTCTGCTTTGAGCAGGGGCTTGGACTAAAGGTCTCCAGAGATCCCATCCGGCCTGAGTTGTTCTACAATCCTAGGGTTCATCAGCCTAGGGAACCTCCAGGCCAGAGAAAGTCTTCTCTTTTATGTCTGCACAGGCCCACACCATCAGGTGTTGCCTCTAGGTGGTCTCAGATCCTAGCCCGAACCCTCCATCGCTCCACAAGCAGGAGGCCCTCCCACTCCCTGCAGATTGCTCTGCTCTGTCAGCTCACAAGGGAACCAACCTCCAGGGACCCAGTCATACCTCTTCTGGCTTTGCTTGGCTAGTGCCCTCAAACTTTGACTTCAAGTACTCTTTTAATGGAAAGAACATGAAACCAACATCAAGACCGCTTCCTGCGACAGGTTTGCTTTCCCCACCTCAGCGCCAAGCCCTGCTGAGGATACAGGCTCTAAGAGGAAGCAGCTACCCTGTTATAGAAAAGCTGTTCGCAATTTCCCCTCCAAATGTAACTGGAAATAATTAATATGAAAATCTGTTGTGTTTTCCTCCCTCCTTCCTGTGATATTTAAGCTAATAATATTTCCTGAAGAAAATGGAAAGGTATTTTCATGGAACGTACTCAGCAGATAGGATTTCAGTGGCTCCAGCTGATCTAATTACTCTTCATCTCTGCTCTACTTCTTCGGCATAGTTCACAGCCTTACAGATTCCTTGTAAATCTGGTGATTTTACAGCCTTAAGAAATTAATAACATTAATTGATTTGGAAGGCTTCCCACTGACCGCACTAGTAAGGGTGGTAAGTGGTGTCAGTAAATGAATGCTAAGAGGAACAGAGAAAATTAAAGCCTGTAACGCCAGTGACAGCCACTAACTCTTCGGACATCAGCACCAGCCCCCTGCATCTGGCCAAAACACATGTCCTCAGAGACTCCACTCTCCCAGATGGTTAATTTCAGGAGGGGGTTCTAAACCATGACACTTCTGTGCAAGCATTTTTTCTCTGAAAACAACAGATGCATGTGAAGAATACAAAGGGGGGAAAAAAGCTGTGTTGATGAGTAGGGCCTCTGAGAATTAAGAGCAAGCTTCTGAGTGGGATCACTTGGCTTGTGTGCTCAGAACAGAGCATCACTCAGAGCCTGAGTTGATTATATATCCCACAAGACCATTCCTCTTATGCTTTCTATCAGCTTCGTCTTTCATCATTTAATTAAACAGGACCATGTGCTGAATCTCTGTAGCATAATGGCTAAAACTGGGGCTTTGGCCTGGGTGGAAGCTGTCAGCTGAACAGTGGATAACCCCTAAGCTGCAGCCTTTGTTCAGCAATCCAGCCCAAACAACCTCCACCGGCAGTCGATCTCTGCAGGAAGAGGGGTGGCTGAGGGACCGAGTGCCGTTCATGCTGGAATGACACCACCACGTTTCTTAGCCATGTATCACAGAGCTTTTTCTTCCAAGGGAGGTTGTCGACACCAAGCCAGAAGTGTTGGTTGTAGCCACCACCACCACTCCATCAGACCTTTCCCTTGCCCTCTGCAGCTCTCCCAGCCCCGACCTGCAGGCTTGGTGTGTGGATAAGCGCCGTCACCCACCCCAGGCAGCTGCTGTGAAGCAGACCACAGATGCTGGGCTCCATAATTGATTTACTTCTCAGCATGTCTCATGGAGGCTCACAGTGAGTCCTAGCTTCTGCGGGGAATCTACTGGTCCTCTTGACAACTGACATGATGGAGAAAATTGCCATGTCACCACTTATTAGGGACAGCGTGTTTCCTCGCTACTGTTGAGGACCGAGCCTGAGAAGGTCCCAGCTGACAACCCGAGAAGCTGGGATTCACCTGGAGCTGGCGGCCCTGGGCTGGGTGGGGAATGTTTGGACAGATAGGCTCTGCACCCAGGGGAGCCTGCTGGGGCATGTGGAGTTTTACAGCATGTTTTCATGCTTGACCTGCTCCTCACCTCTCTCTTTACTAAGAGACACAAGGAACAATGTGCTCCTTTCTAAGAGAGGGTGCCTTGATGTTTTTGGCTGGGGTGAGATCACAGAGGGAACTCATGGAAAACAGTTCCTTTTCTCCCCTATTAGAAAGTATCGCTGCTCTCACATGAACTAGACATTTCTCTGGGTCTGTTCAGAAACTCTTCCTGGTGCTTGCAAAGCCCCTTGTGAATGTCCTGTGTTTAGAGACGCAGGAGGGGGTTAAGCTGGCTTCAGCTGCAGCCTCTGCCACTCTCTTTGAGTGACTGTGAGGGCTTCGTCTCCCTGTTTATCAGGTCCAGTGCCCCCACCGCCACCCCCTTCCCTTAACTCGGACTCTAATGCCTCTGCATGTGATCACTTTTTCTCTATTGGACAGCAGGAACTTGGGAGATGGGAGAGCCGGGGGCAAATAGCATCTTGGAGTCTGCCCCTTAATTAGGCAGAGGAAGCATTCCCATACCAGGATATTATCATTCTACCAGGCGGCTACCGTGGGCAGTTGCAACACTGCTTACTTGCAGAAGAGACATCTATTTTGACAGTTTTTGGTTACCTTATTTACTTGCATTAATTGTTTCCCCAGGAGCCTGTAGCAAGGTTAATACATGTCTTAAGAAAGCATCTGTCATAAAGTCTGCCTGTAAGCAGCCTTGCCTCAGCTCTGTGCTTGAACATCCAGATAACTCCTCCACAGCTCCCGTTGCTCAGGGAGGTAAAGTGGATATGCCTCCTGCT